>NW_023270387.1:5150271-5177080 GCF_011800145.1 Mirounga leonina
TAGATAGATAGATAGATAGATAGATAGATAGATAGATAGATAGATAGATAGATAAATAGATATAATTCAAGAAATTCACACACACACACCCAGAGGTGGTTCACTGAAGTATTGTTTGCCATCAGAATTTTCAGAAAGCAGATTTCAGAATGCTATGTTACCACTTCTATAAATTAAAATAACTGTATAATTATATATGAGCAATATATATTACAATTATATAATACATACATGAGCAAAAGTGTAAATGCACGGACTGAACATATACCAAATGTGTGATAATGGTTTCCTCTGGGAAAGGACAGGAATATGATTAAGAAGGGAACATAGGGACTTCAACTTTGTTGGGCTTTCTTTTTTTCTTTTTTGAGTGTAGTTGGTGTACAATGTTACATTAGTCTCACGTACAACTTAGTGATTTAACTTCTCTGGGCTTTTTTATCCTTAAAAATGCTTATGGGCTTTTTTATCCTTAAAAATAATTTTTTAATCTAAACCTAAAACTTAAAAATATTTTATAATTCTTTGTTCGTTTTTGCACCAAAATTATTTTTCAAAACATTTTAAGTAAGTCTGACATTTCACACGCAGTTTTCAAATATTCTCGTCCCACCCCAGTCTTAACACCGCCAGGCGGCTCATCTGCTAAAGAAAGAAAAGGTAGATTAGACCACTTCTAAGTTTGCTTCCAGCCCTGACACTCTAACCTCCTACAAAATCTCAAAGGCTTTAAAGAGATTGTAGATGAGTGACCTTTTTGTTTGAGTAAGTGCTGGAAAGGGGCTAGGAATATACTGTCAGCTGTTACAAGGGAAGGAAGCTCTGGAACATTTTTCTAAGTAGCCTCACCCCAGAGGCATTCCCAACTAGTGTCTTATCTATTTATATTCTCGGAACCCTATCTAAATGAAGCCTCCACACCAGGTTTAAATGGTGATGGGGTCTGGACGTTCTGGACTGTTTCTCTCCACCCCCTCCCACCCCACCCCAGCCAAATGCCTTGACATGAAACTCCATTATTACAATTCTTGTGTAAAACACTCAGCTTAAAGGTATGGTGACCATATATTGAGCCTGGAAGTAGAACTCATGATCTGACACAGGTTTGATGATGGGACAGAGTATTTGCCATCAGAGGATCCCAGCAAGTCTCCAGTATTGTGGGAGACGAAAGGAACCAGGTAGCAGGTTTGATAGGAAGACTGGCAGAACCAAGGATTTTATACCCATTTATACCCAGTCAAGCTGTCCTCCGGGTGCACATAAACACTTCTGGAGAAACCTAGTGGGGGTAAGTTTCATTCAACCAAAAGAGAACTAAGAAAACTTCAGCAAGAGGTCTGATGATGAGCATCTGATGTATTTCACTGCAGAGCTAAGAATAAAACAAGGCTTGGAAAATAGGTGGAAGAATGGTATGTGAACAAAATAAAAACAAGGCCACTAACATAACATGAGGAGAAGAGATAAAGGAGAAAGTAGAAAAAAGATGATTGACTCTGAAAAAAGGATACAATTTTAAACTAAAAGGGTATAAAACAGGAACTAGGGGTACTAGAAAAGATTTTAGAACAAAGATAACTGTTATATGCACCCACGTTCATTACAGCATTATTTACAGTAGCCAAGACATGGAAGCCAGCAAAGCATCCATCAGAAGATGAACAGATACAGAAAATGTGGTGTATATGTACATATATTCAACAGAATGTTATTCAGCCATTAAAAAGAAGGAAATCTTGCTTAGCCGCAACAACATGAATGGACATTGAGAGCATTATGCTAACTGAAATAAGTCAGACATAGAAAGCCAAATACCATGTGAGCTCACTCATATGTGGAACCTAAAGCAAACACACAAACAAATAAATTGAACTCATAGATCCAGAGAACAGACTGGTGGTTGCCAGAGACAGAGGGTAGGGCGTGGGCAAATGGATGAAGGGGATCAAAAGGGATAAACTCCCAATTATAAAATAAATAAGCCGTGGGGCTGTAACGTACAGCATGGTGACTGTAGATAAGTTCTCATCCCAAGGAAAAAAAATTATAACTGCGTGTGGAGATACATGTTAAAAAGACTTATTGTCAGTGATCATTTCACAACATATAGAGATAGTGAATCATTATTTGTACACCTGAAACTAATACAATGTTACATGTCAATTACTTCTCAATTTAAAAAACAAAGATAACTGTTACAACAAATAATACAAACTTTCCAACAACCAAAAGAAATGTTTTTAAATAGTAGAGAAGCATAGTAAATGTAATACATATGATAGCTATAGCATTAAATAAATGGCAGGGTTGAGAAGGACAGATTTCTAGGATACATTGTTAAGTGAAATAAGTACTAAAGATTACGCATAGTATGCTACCCTTTATGTTAAAAGAGGGAGACAAGAACGGTGCCTGGGTGGCTCAGCTGGTTGAGCATCTGACTCTTGATTTCAGCTCAGGTCATGATCTTAGGGTCATGAGATCGAGTCTTGCATCAGTCTCCGAGCTCAGCACAATCTGCTTGTCCCTCTCCCTCTGCTCCTCCCCCTGCTCTCTCTCAAATAAATAAACAAAATCTTTAAAAAAAAAAAAAAAGAGGGAAACAAGAAGCATACACGTACCTATTTATTTTTGCAAAAAGAAACACAAGGATAACCAAAAGAACAATAAAATTGATTCCATACAGACAGTGGGGAGAAATGAGAAAATGAAGAGGAATGGGTAGGAAGGGAGCAATACTCCTCTGAGTATACTTTTGACTTTGGGAAGCATGTTAATATGCTACATATTCAAACAATGAAATTAAATCAACAAGAAGGGGGTATGCCTAAAGCTGAGCATAAACAGAAACAAATGAACTCAACTGTATTTCAAATGAATGAGAGAGAGGGACCAGGACAAACAAATCCTGAACTCTTCTTTTGGTAGGTTTGTTTTTCATAGTGGTATGGATGCAACTATTCTGAATCTATCCTCTATCTCTTGTAGGATTGAGTAAATTTGATTATGTTTGAGGAAGCCAGCATTCTCAGTATGGAAAAAAGGAGGTACAACTATGCAATGGGCAGAAGAAAGGAAGATTCTTGCAGTCTTGAATTGGGATTAAAAGTATAAGCATGAACTCATGATGAGCATCCCTAGTACCCAGATCTTGGTTTATAGTAGAAATGACCTCACTAAAAATGAGGCAAAGATGATGTTGAAAAGAGGGGCTCATGACATGGAAAAAAAATTGACGTGGATCCACACTTCACACCGTTAATCAAGGTAAACCCCAGATGTGTTAAATTAACTACACGTGAAAGGTAAATCCACAAGGCAAGTGAGAAAAAAAAAGTCAGAAAAGATCTTATCAACTTAAGGAAGGATTTCTTAAATAGGACCCAGAAAGCAAACCAGAAGGAGAAAAGTTGATGAGATTTGACTACATGAGAATTAAGGATTTCTGTTCAACAAAGCACACCATACCTAGTGGTAAGGTGACAGGTTAGAAAGTGTTTGCCATATATAAAGCCAACAAGGAATTGCCTTCCAGGTTGTACCAGGAACACCTGAAAGCATCTAAGAAAAAGAAAGAACATCCAATTGTCTAAAAGGTAAAAAATATGAATAAATAAATAATGTGAGTCAACAATAGGATTCCCAAAATAGAAAAAAAAAATGAGTAGGAAACATCTGCCCCTCAAGTCAAGGTCTTCCTCTTCCAACACACTGGATATTATTGTTCTGGCCAACAAGTCTCTACGCCAGTCACTGCGTCAGTCTGGAGCACTTTCCCCCTGAAATTTCCTTTAAATGATTCTGTCTTGCTATTCAGATCTCAGTTTAAATGTTATCTCTTCAGAGAGGTCCTTCCATCCCACTCCACAGAGCCATCCCACATCATTACATCTTTATTACATCACTGCACACTGATTATTTGGTGACATATTCTCCTATATCTGTGTGCTGATTCCTCTCTCTAACCAGATGACAAGACCCACGGAGTAGGAAGTTTGTCTGTCTTGTTCAACCTTGTATGCCTGGTGCTTGGCACAGAGTTGGTATTCAATACGTTTTTGTTAATAAATATATTACGGTATGAAAGGGTCATGCAATCCCTATTGCTGGCTTAATGAGCTTTCCAGACAAGGATGTTCAATCGTAATTAAATGACTAATTAATGGAATTTTGCTAAGCAGTGTTAAGCATCACATGGAGAACAGGATGGGACAACCATTTAATAGGTTCCTTCTAAAAATATTTTATGAGTCAAAGCAACACAGTTCCCTTGGATACTTTTGTTTGGACCACACTGCCTAGAGCTCATTCTTTTAGCCAAGTAGATTAAGCCAATTGAAACTCAACCCTCTTTAAGACTGTGCACTTTCTAAACACAATCACCCAGAGGGGCCCTGATGTGAATTCCATCAGTATTTGTGCAGAATCTTCCATGAGGCAGAAATAGCCTAATCATGTACCTTTGTGACTCAAGGTCACTGACAGTTGCTTCCCGCTTTAAATTCTGTGGAGTGACGATCACCACCTAATAGTGGAAACCCCTACACTTTGCTAAGTAGGTTTCATGGGAGAAAATCCAGTGAGTTTTTTTTATAATCAGGTCTCAGAAGGATGCAGAATGGTACCGTACCACATCTGCCGTTTTAGTTAAGACACAGAGACCTTGATTTAACAAGTTGTTGAATTTATTTCAACAAAATACTTACATGCTTGGAAAATCTGTCATACAGCTTCTCAACATGCCATGTGATTTCTAATGATCCATTTCTGTAACCTTCGCTTGCCCGACATAACATGAGCCTTGTCCCTGCAGATTTGCAGGGATGTCTATTTATGAGGTTTGGTTTTGTTTTGTTTTACCTCAGATGAAAAGTTATGCAGATTCCTAATTCTTAACACGTTGTCATCATCAGTCCATGCAAAATACCACTCTTCTTATCCCTTGATTCTTTTATTTCTTTTTATATTTTACTTAATCTCTTTATTCTTTTCCTACATTCCTGACCCTCAGAGTAACTAACTATAATGCGTTTTATATAATGTTCTCAATTAGGCATATATTCTCATGAAACTTATACTTTTAAAATAACTTCAATCTTTTTCTTACTTCTATCACTTCAACACCATTTTTTAAAAAAAGATTTTGTTTATTTATTTGAGAGAGAGACAGAGAAAGCATGAGTGGGGGGAGGGGGAAAGGGAGAAGCAGACTCCCCGCTGAGCAGGGAGCCCGACCCAGGGCTCGATCCCGGGACTCTGGATTATGACCTGAGCCAAAGGCTCAGACTGAGCCACCCAGGCGCCCCCACTTCAATACCATTTTTAAGAATTATCTATTCCGGGCGCCTGGGTGGCTCAGTCGTTAAGCATCTGCCTTCCACTCAGGTCATGATCCCAGGGTCCTGGGATCGAGCCCCGCATCGGGCTCCCTGCTCTGCAGGAAGCCTGCTTCTCCCTCTCCCACTCCCCCTGCTTGTGTTCTTGCTCTCGCTATGTCTCTCTCTGTCAAAAAAATAAATAAAATCTTTAAAAAAAAAAAAAAGGAATTATCTATTCCTGCATGACTAGTTCAAAACTTCTGTTTCAGTCTGTAGCCTCTATATTTTAATTATCTATCCTCTTGTGCAAGTTTTATTGCTATTGTCAATAGATTCTTTCTCTATCATGTTCAAGTTTGTTATTACTGGCCTAAAGGAAGAGTGTTGATTTTTTTTTTCATTTGACCTTGTACCAACAATTTCATCAAATATTCGTATTAGTTCTAATATACTTGCCCATTGAATAGATTAGTTTTAGCTCTTCCGTTGAGGAGCAAGAATGTCTTGTCCCCTTCAAGGTCCTTGGACTAAGAACCAGAATGACGTGAGACAGATTAACTGGAGAAAACCAAATTTAATTTTGTACATACAAAGTAATCCACACACAGACATGGAAATTCCAGTCAGTCCAGCAAAACGAGGATTATGTGTCATTCTAAACCAAGGAAGGGGGTAGGGGTCTGGGACTTCAAAGGCAAGGACTGTAATTCACAGGAATATGAAAGAGTAGATGTTTGGTAAACAAATGTTTTCTGGGACATTTGGAAACAATGGGACCCAGAGAACTTTGGATCAAACAGGCCTTGCGAGGTTCCTCCCTGTCCACCATATCTAGTTCATGATATAATGTGATATAATAATAGCTGTCTTCTTGGAGCAGGTCCTCTGTCTAGACAGTTGTGGGGTAGGCAAAGAGCTTTTCCTGAATCTGCTGGGTTTTGATTGCTCTTTAACCCAAAATAACCTTCATGTCAAAGGAACCGGTCTTGGGGTGGCCTGCTCTTCACCTCTACAGTTCTTTTCAGTCCTTATACCTCTTACACCTTTTTTTGTTTGTTTCAGCACTAGCTAGGACTTCCTTTACTATGTTAAACTTGTGATGAGAGGGTTGGAACTTTCAGTCCCACCCCCTGACCTCGAGAGAGGGGAGAGGGGCTGGAGATGGAGTTCAATCACCATTGGCCTATGATTCAATCATTTGTGCCTACCTAATTAAGCTTCCATTAAAAAAAAAAAAAAGAGGGAACTGAAGGGGTTCAGAGAGCTTTCAGATCCTGGGAGGGTGGTCTACCCTGAGAGGGCAGGAAGCTCCTTGCCCCTTCCCACATACTTTGCCTTATGCACGTCTTCCATCTTGGCTGGTCCTGAGTTATTGTCTTTTATGATAAACCAGTAATCTAGTAAGTACATGGCTTTCTGGACTTTTCTGAGCCCTTATAGCAAATTATGAAACCCAAGGAGGTTGTCCTGGGAACCACTGATTTCCAGCTGAACAGTCAGAAGTATGGTGATCACCTAGGGCTTAGGGTTGGTGTCTGGAAGCGAGTGGGGCAGTCTGTGGGATGGAGCCCTGGAACCCGAGGGATCTGATGCTGGCTCTAGGTAGACGGTGTCAGAAGGGAAGCGTGAGTATAGTAGGAGAAACAAACACTGCCTTTTTTCTTTAGGAGGAGGGGGGAGCCACAATGATCGGAGCGCATCCTTGTTATCTGTGCCCCACCCTCGCCAGTTGCCCTGCTGTCATCCCACTGGTTCTCCTCCCCTCCCCGACCCCCTGCACTGGAGCTGCCATATTTCTGTTCTAAGCTGCAAGAGAGCCCTCAATGATCCACGTGGGCAGCAGACAAGAGCATCGCCAGGTTTCCCTCCTCCCTCCGCCCGGAGCCTGGGCTTCCTCACCCCTTGCCGAGCTTCCTTTCCACACCAGATCGTAATCACTTTGCACCTCCCCAAGGCTGACTGGTGGAGTTCTCATGTATTTTGTCTCCGTGTCTGGTTCAGTTACGAGAGCCAGCAGCCCTGCTGGTTCACCAGCTCATCTAGAACCACAGGTAACCTCTGTTCCTTAGCAGCATTAGGGTAAAGTCATCTTTTTTTTTAAAGATTTTATTTATTTGTTTGTTTGTTTGTTTATTAGAGAGCACAAGCGGCAGGAGGGGCAGAGGGAGAGGGAGAAGGAATCTGAAGCAAGACTCCCCGCTGAGCGAGGAGCCCAGCCAACTGGGGGCTCAATCCCAGGACCCTGAGATCACGACCAGAGCAGAAGTCAGACGCTTAACTGACCAAGCCAGCCATGTGCTCCATCATGCTCTGTTCTTAACACTAAAATCATGTTAGAAGGACCATTCATAAATTTGAGTTTGCTTGTTCAAAGAAAAAAAAAACGATCGTAGGCACTTACTTACACATTCATGATGCTGCAGAGGAGCTCCAGGGGCTCCTGGGTAGCTCAGCATATGGATATACTACACATTTTATACATTTTAATCGTGTTTTTTCCATCAATTAGCGATTTGATCTTGAGCAACTTAAGTTCCTACAATCTCCACTTTTTTTTTAATCCCATCTCATGTAGTAACTGTGAGACTACACACAAAATCATGTATGAAATGTCAGAATGGAGTCAAAGCAGCATGGTGTCATCCCGTACGAATTAGCCTTTGTCACTTAATAAGCCATCCCCATTTCAGGGCTTAAAACAACCATAGTCTATTTGGGCCCCGATTTTGTGAATCGGGAATTTGGACCGGGATCAGCTGGGAGGTTCTGGGAACAGGCTGCTGTCCGCTGGAACAAAGGCATCGCGGGGCCATGTCTGTGTCCCCGACCAGCAGGTGCACCCGGGCTGGTTTGTGCGAGGCGTGTGCGGTCTGGGCTTGGAACCCGCGGTGTTGCTTCCGCCGCCTGTGGCTGACCAAAGCACGTCACAGGTTCTGTCCAGACTCGAGGGGTTAGAGAAAGTCCACTGCACTTCTGGATGGAAGGAAGGACAGAGCGACATTCGCAGGCCTTGCCTACGGAGAGAAAAGCACCGGGCCTGCTTTTGCAATTCACCCCAAGCGGGTAAGGACACCGTCTCCGGAGGCCGACTCGCCTGGGTTTGGAGGCGGGCTCCGCCACGTGGTAGTTGTGTGACCTTGGCCAGGACTCGAACTTTCTGTGCCTCAGCTTCCTCATCCGTGAGACGAGCTCTTCCTCGCACAGAGCTCCTCGGAGAGTCGGGAGATGCTATGAGTTGCCGCTCACAAAGCGCTGCAAGCAGAGCGTTGGGTGGTGGTTTGTCCTGAAGTGTAGCGTGCCCGTCTCTCCCTGCTTCCCTGCCCAGGCTCCTCGGGTTCCCTCCTGGAGCAGGAGATCGTGGCTCTCCCGCTCGCTGCTGCCTTCAGAATGCTTCCAACCCTCAAGGCTCTGCTCAAACACCTCCTTCGCTCAGCCTCCCTGTTCCCTTTCAATGTGCTCCAGCACCACTCTTTCTCTTCTCGGAAGCTCCTGTCACGTTGCACCTTGCGTGGGTTGTACAGTCACTCATCCAGGCACAAGGGTGAGCGCCTCCTACGTTCCAGGCAGAGGATAAAGGGCGGATGAACGGGGCCCACAAAGTCCCCGGGTTTACCTGACTGCAGCAGAGAAGACAGGTGTGTGCACGTCTGTCTCCACCAGATTAGACCCCCTGAAGGCAGGAATGACGCCAGGCTCGCCTCATCTTTCACAACCCCGTCCATAGTAGGCACGCAGCAAGCTGTTAATGGGATCGGAATAGCTTCCATTGAATTCAGCTGACTGTAATGTTATCAAATTGACGGTGCTTCATTTGGGTCACTGGTTAACCCTCTTTGCGGTTGCTTGTGACCAGGGAGAGAGCTCGCTTGCCTTTAAATTTTCAGTAATGTCCTTTCCCAAACCATCTCCTCAAGCTTTCCCTCTACAGGCTCTGCAATTAAGACGGATATTTTTGGGCGCCTGTGTGGCTCAGTCGGTTAAGCGACCGCCTTCGGCTCAGGTCATGATCCCGGGGTCCTGGGATCCACTCCCCTGCTCTGCGGGGAGCCTGCTCCTCCCTTTCCCTCTGCCACTCCCCCTGCTTGTGTTCCCTCTCTCTCTCTGTCAAATAAAGAAATAAAATCTTTAAAAGACAGATATTTTCTCCAGCTGAAGCCAGCAGGGTTGGCTTCCAGAGCAAGTGTGACTGGTAGCTTTTCATGGAGTCTGTGTGAACAAAACCACTTTGCTTCCCCTCGTGCCCCTTCCGTAAGACGAAATTTAAGTCAGTGACTCAGGGCTATAATAGACACATGGGATTATGTCAATGAATGTGACAGGACTGAGCTCTGACTCTGAAAATACCTTCATGTCCTGAATCACCGAGTATTTTGATGGGACTAAACTTGTGAGAGTCTCTACCATGGAGTGGCTTGAAAAGTCAGTGTAGTACAAGATAAAAATGAACTAAATCATAAAACAAATGTAAAGAAATTGAAAGTATTGATTTTTTTTTCCCATGACAGGTGTTCTTAAAAATAGAAATGATCAAATTCAGAATATTTTTTCTAATTCATGGGTGTGGCTGGCAGGGTCCTAAGCCTGTATATTGTCTACATATTTAATGCCCCAGAATGGGGCCAGCTATTGTTATTATTCAGGTTAATAAACAAAAATTCCACTGAGTCAATTTGAAGATCTAATTGGTATCACTAAGCTGTTTGTGATAGTTAAGTTAGTTGTTAGCTAGATAGTTCCCCATCCAGCAAGCAGGGGGGGAACTCCCAATTATACAAAATTTAAGGTTTTCAAAGGAAGGAGGGTGGGACAAGGAGGTTATTAGCAAAAGAAAGGATTTTTCCAGGCAAGGTTACCTTCCCTTAGAGGGAAGGGCAGGGGGTCTTATTAGGTGGATGACCTCATCTTCCCTTGGGGGGATGGAGAGGGACCATGTGACAGATCACATCATTGGTGCTGACCAGAAAATTCCTGACTGACCAGTTAAGACTACATTTCTGGGGCATCTGGCTGGCTCTGTCAATGGAACTTGCGCAACTCTTAGTCTGAGGGCTGTGGCTTTGAGCCCCACGTTGGGTGTAGAGATTACTTAAAAATCTTAAAACAAAAACAAAAACAAAAAAACCCCCACTACATTTCTGGGGGAGGTTGGAATTGCGATCAGGTTAAGTATTAAGCCCCATCTTGGTGACTCGGCCTGGCCTAAGTGATTCCATCTTGGACTTGTGGTTTTCTGATACTTTTTTTTTTTAGAGAGAGAGAGAGAGAGTGCACACATACACACACATAAACGTGCACGTGGAGTGGGGGAGGGAAGGGCAGAGGGAGAGAGAGAGAGAGAGAGAAAACCTTAAGCTGGGCAGCTGGGCGTGGCACTTGAGGCATGGCTTGATCTCATGATCCTGAGATCATGACCTAAGCCCAAAGCAAGAGTCAGATGCATAACTGACTGAGCCACCCAGGCGCCCCAGTAACACTCCTATTTAACAAAACTAAGAAGGAGGAAAAGGGTAAGGGATTTAACCAAGGTCATAAGGTTGGTTAGTAGCTGAGCTGAAACTCCTGACTTGCATCTTGCACTCTTCCCAATAGAACACAGTGCACGGATATCAAAGTGTGTGTGTGTGTGTGTGTGTGTGTGTGTTGGGATCAGAAGTGGAAAGTATCTACAAAAAACAAGGTGACTCGAAGACGACTAGGGTTCTGAAGGTCTCGGCTGACCCGCTGTCTCTCGTGGATGCACTTGATGGGGAGTGCGGGGCTCCAGGTCTCTGGGACTTGGACTCTCAGAGGGAAGCAGCACCCGGAGTGCCCCGGGCCAGGCAGGGAGCTGGTTCTCGCCTGACCGCCACGGATATATACAAGAATTAGGCTGGCTTTTCAGGGTGGGGAGGCAGCAAGAATGTCAATCCATCTGCTGTCTGGTATGGAGGCTGGGAAGAGAGTGTGAAAAAGACTGCAAGTCCTTTCTTCCTTCCCCAGAGGGCACATTCTCACTTTCACAGATCTGAACGCAGCCTTATAAAAATCTTGGAGAGTCTTAGGAGCTGCTCCTTGCAGCCCAAGCTGGAGGAATATCGAGCCTCCAAAGTAATACAGTCTTAATCAGATAAATGTCCTTTTACTAGTTATTAATTATCAGAATGTCAATAACAAGATAAGGGGGAAAGAAGTCCCAGGGGCCTCCTGTTCTTGTGTAACTCTGGTATTTATTTTCCAAATTTTTCATTGTTTCAACATTGCCACCTAGTGTCCACTTCTGTGATTTATCAAGCCTCAGGTGACCGGCTCGAGAATTCAACTCTTAAGACAGGAAGGTCAATATTCTCTACCTTGGAAAGATATCTGTGACAACTTGTTGAATGGGGAAACAAAGAAAAAAGAAAATCACAAAGTGATATGTACTATTATAGTTCAATGCACGTAGACTCTGTGTATGTGTGTGTGTGCGCAAACTTGATTCATGTGAGCACATGCATAAAAATGTGGAAAGACATTCTCCAAATTATTGATGGTGATTATCTCTGGTTGGTAGGATTTGGGGGAACGTTTGTTACCATCTTATTCTTAACCTGTATTTCTTCAGCTTTTCATAACAATAATCTACCATTCATGTAAATAGGGGGAAACAATTTTGAAAAGACCAAATGAGCCCCCAAAATGAGAATCCCCCCAAAATATTACTTTCTGAAATTAGATATATTCAGGAGAAACTTATTGAGCATATACTATGTACGGTGTGTTCTTCTGATTGTAGGTAACCAGGAAAGTCAGGAAATGTCCTTCTACCAAACCCCTAGCCACTTTTAACAAGCATTAACTGAGTGCCAGGCACTGTGCCAAGCTCTTCCCATTGGAAATGTTCAAGCAGTCCTGTAGGTGCCACTCCTGAGGTGGGAATACTGAGGCTCAGAGAGGTTAAGTAACTTACCCCAAGTCACAAAGTTATAGGAGATTCAAATCTTTAGGTCTTTCTCCAAAGCCCAAACACTCAGCCACCACACAATTCTCCTCCACGTTTCTAAGAAAATCCCCCACATTATTCACAGATGTGGGTAGAAAAGGGAGTTAATCTTTTTGAACGCTCACTAAGGGCCAGCCACCATTCTTCAATCCTCATAGGAATCTATGAAGTGAATCTTTCTTAGAGCACAACCACATTACAAATAAGCAAAGGTTCATCTTTTTTTTTTTATTCTTATGTTAATCCCCATACATTACATCATTAGTTTTAGATGTAGTGCTCCATGATTCATTGTTTGTGCATAACACCCAGTGCTCCATGCAGAATGTGCCCTCCTCAATACCCATCACCAGGCTAACCCATCCTCCCACCCCCTTCCCCTCTAGAACCCTCAGTTTGTTTTTCAGAGTCCATCGTCTCTCATGGTTCGTCTACCCCTCTGATTTCCCCCCCTTCATTCTTCCCCTCCTGCTACCTTCTTCTTCTTTTTTTTTTCTTAACATATATTGCATTATTTGTTTCAGAGGTACAGATCTGAGATTCAACCGTCTTGCACAATTCACAGCGCTTACCAGAGTACATACCCTCCCCAGTGTCTATCACCCAGTCACCCCATCCCTCCCACCCCACCACCCACTCGAGCAACCCTCAGTTTGTTTACTGAGATTAAGAATTCCTCATATCAGTGAGGTCATATGATACATGTCTTTCTCTGTTTGACTTATTTTGCTCAACATAATACCCTCCAGTTCCATCCACGTCGTTGCAAATGGCAAGATCTCATTCCTTTTGATGGCTGCATAATATTCCATTGTATATATATACCACTTCTTCTTTATCCATTCATCTGTCGATGGACATCTTGGCTCTTTCCACAGTTTGGCTATTGTGGACATTGCTGCTATAAACATCGGGGTGCACGTACCCTTTCGGATCCCTACTTTTGTATCTTTGGGGTAAATACCCAGTAGTGCAATTGCTGGATCATATGGTAGCTCTATTTTCAACTTTTTGAGGAACCTCCATACTGTTTTCCAGAGTGGCTGCACCAGCTTGCATTCCCACCAACAGTGTAGGAGGGTTCCCCTTTCTCCGCATCCCCGCCAACATCTGTCGTTTCCTGACTTGTTCATTTTAGCCATTCTGACTGGTGTGAGGTGGTATCTCATTGAGGTTTTGATTTGAATTTCCCTGATGCCGAGCGATATTAAGCACTTTTTCATGTGTCTGTTGGCCATTTGGATGTCTTCTTTGGAAAAATGTCTGTTCATGTCTTCTGCCCATTTCTTGATTGGATTCTTTGTTCTTTGGGTGTTGAGTTTGATGAGTTCTTTATAGATTTTGGATACTAGCCCTTTATCTGGTATGTCATTTGCAAATATCTTCTCCCATTCTGTCGGTTGTCTTTTGGTTTTGTTGACTGTTTCCTTTGCTTTGCAAAAGCTTTTTATCTTGATGAAGTCCCAATAGTTCATTTTGCCCTTGCTTCCCTTGCCTTTGGCGATGTTTCTAGGAAGAAGTTGCTTCGGCTGAGGTCAAAGAGGTTGCTGCCTGTGTTCTCCTTTAGGATTTTGATGGACTCCTGTCTCACATTGAAGCAAAGGTTCATCTTTATAGGATAACTTTACCTGAGGTCACAGAGATAGTAACCCCAGTAATGAGTGGGGATGAGCATATGTTAAATGCCAAGTCCTGCTCTAAGAGTGTAACATGTATTAATTGGTTAAACCCTCCAAACAGCACCATGAGGCGGCAGGCACGATCATCCTTCTCATTTTGCAGATGAAGAAAAGGCTCAAAGAGATTAAGTAACTTGCCCAAGACTGAAGCTAGTAAATAAAAGAGCTGGGATTTGGACACAGGTTGGGCTAACTCCGTAGCCCAGATCCTGCCTTCTTTCGGGCGCTTCCCTGGGCTCAGGGTAATGACCAACAAATGTTTGAGAAAAATAATCGAAAGCTGAGACTGCCATCATCCCTCATGTAACAGCAGAGGACCTGGGGCCCAATGACTTGAGCACAATTACTGTCCACAGTCACTCCGCTAGTTGATGAGATTAGAGTCCAGGATGCCTCCGGTCCCCTGTTCCACTTGACGCCGGGATGCAGGCAAATGTTAACCATGGCTGGCCAGTGTATCCGTGTTCTAGGTGCTGTGCAAAAAACTGCCACAAACTTAGTGACTTAACACAACACAAATAATATTATCTTGCAGTTCCAGCGATCCCAAGCCTGAAACGGTTCTTACTGGGCCAGTATTAAGGTGTGGGCAGGGCTGTGTTCCTTTATGGAGGCTCCCGGGGAGGATCTGTTTTCTTGCTTTGTCCAGTTTCTAGAGGCTGCCCATCTTCCACGTGGCCCTCCTTCCATCTGGTTCCAGTGTCACTGCTTTCCTGACCCTCCCTCCTCCCGTTCACTTACAAGGGCCCTTGTGATTACACCGGAGCCACCCGGTAATCCAGAATATTCTCCCCATGTCAAGATTGTTAACTTGATCCCATCTGTAAAGTCCCCTTTACTACGTAAGGTAACATATTCACGGGCTCCAAAGATTAGGACTTGGACTCCTTCGGGGGGGCCATTATTCTGCCCAAGAGAGCACACTGATCTTTAGAGTTTTTACTTATTTGCGTACCTATAGTAATTTGTTTTTATTAAAGCAACGATGAGTCCTTGAGGAAGTGGCTATTTGGAGCTCCAAGGTCTCTTCTCACGGAGAGCAGACCCAAATTTCCTTGTGTCTGGCGGCAGGCTCCTAATCCCTTGGGAGAAGGAATCCTAAGGTTGAAAGGTCACATCCCACAGCCACACTTCTGGCCCATATGGACCCCATATGACCACACCAGGGTCCACATGGAGCTTGCGTGTCATCCTTATTGTGCAGGACCTCCTTCACAACCCACTCTGGTTTCCCATCCTGAGGGGTACCAAGACAGGTCACAGCGGAGGGTGGAAGGGAGAACCTGGTGGGTCATACAGAACAAAGAACAGAGCCAGAGGAAGTAGGTTTGAGTAAAAGGAGTCAATGGGCATATATGAGACTATTCAACACCCATTAATTGTAAGTTAACCAGTACTTCAGGGCATGATACAGAATGTTTCCACCACCCTAGAAGGTTTCCTCATGCGCTTTTAATGACCCTTGTACTGCTCAGAAGCAATTACCATTCTGATTTCTATTCCCCATAAATTACTTCCCTATTCTCTATAAATTAGTTTTACCTGTCTTTGAACTTTCTATAAATGGAATCATGCAATACGGACTCTTCCGTTCCTGACTTCTTTCACTCATTATAATGTTTTTGAGATGTATTCATGTCGTTACACGTATCCTAAGTGCACTCCTTTTGATCACCGAGTAGCACTGCATTTGCAAATGCACCAAAATTTATTAATCCTTTCTGTCGATGGACTGACTGTTTCCAAATCTTTGCTATTATAATTAAAGTTGCATAACCATTCTTGTGGATAGAAGGACACTGGACTGACAACTTTCATTATCTCAAAGGGCCCTAGGTAGTGGCCACCATGTTAGCAAAGTAGGGTGGTATGTGAGTAAGTGGGGGGAGTCCCAGGATATATGCCACTTGAAGAGTTGTACCAACTTCTTGAACCAGTCCTTGGCTTGTCAGAAGGTAGGGAACTAACAGCTGTACAACAGGACATCCTGAATGGAAGCATCCATTTGCTGATTATGCAAATTTATTCTGTAAATTTTATACATTTGATAGGTGAATCATCCGTCTTGTTTGTAGGAGGCATAGTAACATGGAGCAACTTCCTGCGTCTGGCAATATCTTCCATTTGCCTGTCAGTCTGCAGCTTGTTGAAAATGGACTTGGAAAGCTTCGGGTTTTCCAAAACAAAAACAATATAACAAAACAAAAACAGACAACGGAGGGCCAACTGCCAAAAATCATGTGATTTTGGAGTTCATGGAGTTGGAAATTATCAATGATGAGCAACTTGACAAAAGAAAAGGTAGCTGTTGGAATGCGTGAAGTCCCACATCGGGAAGGATCTGCTATCATCAGGACAATTAGAAGATCAGCAGCAGTTGGTGTGCCTTAGTCAAACAGCAGGTGTAATAATGACCCTTGCATGGTTTCCAGAGGTCCCTGGGGACTCTGCTCCCTATCAGGATCTGGGGACCTACAGAGGGGCAAACCAGGACTTCCTTTTTTTTTTTTTTTAAAGAATTCTTTTTTTTTTTTTTAAGATTTTATTTATTTATTTGAGAGAGAATGAGATAGAGAGAGAGAGAGGATGAGAGGGGGGAGGGTCAGAGGGAGAAGCAGACTCCCTGCTGAGCAGGGAGCCCGATGCGGGACTCGATCCTGGGACTCCAGGATCATGACCTGAGCCGAAGGCAGTCACTTAACCGACTGAGCCACCCAGGCACCCCAAACCAGGACTTCCAAATGGAATGCTCCTATGGCAATAAACTACAAAATCTATCCATTCTCCTCGCTCTGAAAAAGTTGGTAATGGATCTGTTCGATCAAAAAGTGAGGAATGAACCATCAGAAATACCAACAGAAATCAAAGAACACAGGATAAAGTTGTTGTGATATAGGGAGGCTTCTACTACAAAACTGCTGACACTTTATCCAGTATCGTGTAACTCCCTTGACCGGATAGAAGATAAGCCAGACTTCAGCCCTGGGGGTTCTCCAACACGCATTTCCTAAGTTACACCAAGCAGAGACTTGAGCAATGTATGGGCTAGGGTGTCAGGTTGAGACAAGTCTGTATCTCTCAGACTAGGAAGTCATGAAAGATCCTGTCTCACACCACTGATCCAGCATTGGGGTTTTGCTGGGCAGGATGTGGGTGCAGAGAAATGAAGAGTGCAAGGGAAGAAATCCAAGCAACCATTCACAAACGCTATGCAGAACAGGGAGAAGAGTATTCCAGAAGGTAACCCAAGAGTTAAGAGTTCAAAAAGGCTTGAAAAACCAGTGTGCTGGCTTTAGGGATGTAAATTGTGCTCAGAATATACATTATGGGAATATATTGAGCACTTCTGATAACAACACGTAGATTTATCATGAAAGTAACAGAGAGAAATTAAGGCAATAAATACACTGTGAGGTCCAGGTGTGCTCAATGCATCCACATGGGCACAGACCATCCGAGTGATGGAGGCAGTTGGGTGGGAAGATGGCGGCCAGTGTCAGAGTCCTCAGTGAGGGCCGGTGAGTGACTGGGAGGCAGGAGTTGACTGACCACACCAAGAGACCGAGAGTATAAAACTCAATATGAAACTGAAAGATAATAAAACAAAATGTACAGTTGGAAATAAATGTTATTGCTCTGAGAAAATCACAGACTAGTCATTCCACTGGGCCAAAAACTGAAATAATACTGTTGGCAACAAATTTTACTGCTTATGGCAATAACGCACAAATACTTATTAATCCCCATCAGAGAGATGATTCCTAGTAGATGTTATGCTTCTAAAGAAAAATCATTAAATTTTTCAAACTTGATAGTTTATTCTTAAATGTGAGTCATCCTAAATTTAATATAGTGGAACAACTTTGTCCAGATAACAAATTTGTGGGGTTTTTTTTTCTCTTTTTCAGCCAGGAAGGCACCAGAAAACTGCTCTAGCCTCATTGACAGCAGCTTCCCTTCAAAAGCGGATAGGATAGCTTAGATTCATTGAAAATAGTTACTTTCCCAGAATCTGGTCTGGACACATGCGAATCTCTTGGAGAATCTCCTCTAAAAAGGTGAGCTACCTTCATGGCTTTCAAAGAAGTAAGACTGCCTCCCTTAGGAAGACTGATGGTCTATGGGTTTTCAGGTAACTCAGGGAAACGGGAGAGCCCCTCAAGAGAGAATTTCTTACTAATAAGGACCATGAGTTCTAGAATAATTCATTAGTAAAATAAACGTGATGTAACTATGTCCCCATTTTATGGAGCAGTTTCTATCTGTGACATTAATAATGATGAGTCACTCTGTGCTTTCTTGACTTTTGGATCTTTCTCCTTCACAGTCAACAACAGAAACAACTGCGTGTCTCAAGTTGACAAGTCGTGAGATGGCGAAACTCAAAATAGTTGACGTGTAGCCAGGAGGGTGACTGCAGCCCTGGGAGGCAGAGCCAGCACCCCGGGAGGACAGTGGGCCCCAACATGGCCAGAAGGGTGGTGCTGCGCAGTGTTCAGCACTGGAGGGCGAGCCGGCGGCTTTGTGATCACAAGGCTGGTGGTTTCCTCCAGAAGACATCTCTACTGAGGCCCAAAGTTGCCTTGTGACGTCCAATTCACCCAGGAGTTTTTTTGTTGGTTTTGTTTTTTTTTTTTTAAGTAGTAGACAAACAACTCCATCTCTTAAGGGTTTAACATATTAATTATTACTTATTCTAGCTGGCATTTCTAATAGTTCCCAGGGTAGCAGGCCTCTGTCTGGAAAGCCACCAACACCTGAAGCTCAGAACTTATTTTCAAACTCCCAGGGACTAAAAGGACTCTCTGGCAGGTGTGAGTGCTACAAATCAAATACTATATCAAATGATTGCACTTGAGTGCCACTAATCAAGACGCAACAAAGCGTCAATGCTTAAAGCCCACAATTCTGATTCTAATAAGACTTCCACGTGTCTAGAGGTACCTGGGTGGCTCACTCATTAAGCGTCTGCCTTCAGCTCAGGTCATGATCCCAGGGTCCTGGGATCGAGCCCACATCGGGCTCCCTGCTCAGCGGGAAGCCTGCTTCTCCCTCTCCCACTCCCCCTGCTTGTGTTCCCTCTCTCGCTGTCTCTCTGTCAAATGAAAGAAATTTTTAAAAAAAAGACTTCCATGTGTCTAAATTACTATTATTTTATTATAAAAAGTAAAACAATACTTTGCAATTTGATTACCCTTTTTTATTTCCTTCCCAAATTACTGATGTTGCTATTTCAATAGTGATAGATAATGAAGTTATTACTATTTTACCATAGCATTATGGTATGGGGGTTAAGAGTGTGGACTCTGGAGTCAGACAGATGAGAGTCTAAATTTCATAAAGTTGCTTAACTTCTTTAGGTCTTCTGACAGAGATGCACACAAATACTTCCAAGTTTTCTCCCCGTCCAAGCACATAGCAGAACTGCATTTCTACATCCCTTTGAATTTGGACATGGCCAGGTGACTTGCTTTGGCCAATGAAATGTAAGAGAAAATGCCACCTGTCATTTCTAGGCAGCCTTTAAGAGCCAGAGAGGAATTTTCTGATTCCCTCTTTCCCTGTTAAGGCTGTTCCATTAGCCAGAGCCCCAGAGTGAGGACAACTTGAAGCAGATCCACAGTGGACGTGTAGCACAGCCAAAAATCAAACCTTTATTGTTTCAAGCCAATAATATAGTTGGTGTTGTTTGTTACAGCAGCATAACCTAGCCTATCCTGACTGATAAAGCCCCAATTTCCTCACTTGTTTAATTGGGGCATAAATAGAATCTATGTCCTTAGGGGGACCTGGGTGGCTCAGTTGGTTAAGCGACAGTAGAGACCAAATAAATGTTGTATACCAGTTGTGGGCAAGTAAAGGTACCATTTACTCTCAACCAACAGACGGACTAGGGAATTGAAGCTCTACAGGAAGGCCTCTAGGCGTGTGTCAAGGGTGGGGCAGATTCCCCGAAGCAACTGCAATCAATCTTATCCACAAAGCAATTTCTGGAGAAATAAGACACTGGAGGGCAGGGTGGGGACGGGTTGGTGTTACTGGTGACGGTGGTGTGTCTGTGTCCCCACATGTAAAGGTAGTACATGCACTGAACTAGCAGTCTTTTCACAAAGACCAAGATGGATGAGGTCTCACGTGGGCTCACAAGACCAAAGTCAGAAAAGAAATCTGAAGGAACGAAAAATTGGGAAACACTCGGACAAAAGTGGAAAAGCACAGTCACCTAGCAGGAAGAAAGTAACATCTGTGGTCAAGGAAGGTGGAACTCCGCACGGGAACTCCAGCTTCTCACACTGTGAGTCCCCGCCATCACATCAGCCTCCCCACTGGGCAAGTGATGGCTAGTAACAGGTGATCGTGGGATGATCATTTGGCACCATCTGAATACTTGTTATGGTCAGTTGGAGCCAACAATTGTTCAAATGACTTCTACATTTTTTCTTGGTATCATTTCTCTTTCCCTTCCAACCTAAATTTCCTCCTCTTCCAAAAGTATCTGCACTTCAAGATTGCTCGAGGAGCGCCTGGGTGGCTCAGCTGATTGAGCGTCTGACTCTTGATTTCAGCTTGGGTTGTGATCTCGGGGTCGTTGGATGGAGCCCTGTGTTGGGCTCCGTGCTCAGGGCGGAGTCTGCTTGTCCCTCTCCCTCTGCTTCTTCCCACTCCCTCTCTCAAATAAATAAAATCTTTAAAAAACAAAACAAAAAACAATTGCTCTAAGAAGACAATACTGAAACCAAGGAATAAAGTGCATGACAAAAGCATTAGGAGAAGACATTTTGGGACACAAACCCTCAAGTAAAATTTTGCTGTTCTGAAGAGCCTTTACTCCCCTTGATACCTCTCCAGATTGCCGGACGGCTCAAAACACCCTTTCTAAGACTACTGGAAAACTGCATGTTCAGCATTACCTAATTTCCTCATAAATCTCTTGCCTTTTAATCAGCTAAGTGGCTATCTGCTGAATTTCCCTGATTTATGGGTATCTTCTGAGGGCTGAGGATATGTCCAGATACTAAGTGATTAAATGTGGATGAAAATGGCACATCACCATAACAATGATGGAGGAGAGAATTGTGGCTAGGCATACGGAAGACCTCGACGCAGATGCAGACAGCTATTTCAAAGGGCAGGCTCCAGGGCTGCGAGGACAACGGCACTAACGAGCTGGGTTTTACACGAGGATCTTCCCACCTCCTCTCCCAAGATGCATGTGCTGGCTCAGCAGTTGGGAAGCCCAGCCCCTCAGAACTATTTCAAGAGCCCCGGGGACTGCAGGCTGCTAGACGCAGCAAGGAATCCCGGCTTCCGTTTTCACCACGGGCACCAAACTTCCCTGAGAGCTCCATCCTTCAGCTGCTCATCAAAGACAATCCCTGCTGAGGGCAGTCATCATAACACCCTCTTGTAGGGGCGCCTGCGTGACTCAGTTGGTTAAGCGTCTGCCTTCAGCTCAGGTCATGATGTTGGGGTCCTGGGATCGAGCCTTGTGTGGGGCTCCCTGCTCAGTGGGGAGCCTGCTTCCCCCTCTCCCTCTGCCCCTCCTCCCTGCTCATGCTCTCTCTCTCTCTCTCAAATGAATGCATAAAATCTTTTAAAAAGGACATTATGGAGAAGCTGTAAAATGAAAGATGACGGTTTAGGTCAAAGGTGTTTGTTATACCTGTTAAAGCGCCACCTGCTGGAAACATCATGGATGACACATACAAATTCCCTGGGTCCCAGAAAGGTGAGAAATGTTCACGGTCCGCAAGAGAACCTAGTTTCAAAGTGCAAACAGTGAGAATGACCCCAGCAAAGCCCTCTCTTCTTCCAGCATAACCGCAGTCCAAATGCACTATTACCTCTATACAACACGAGGGAACAATCCAGCAGCCCTATTATACTATTCAGCAGTTGTTTTTTTTTAATGGCATGAATATCTACAAGAAAATATTGAAAAATCAGTATCGTTCTAATAGGCTGGAAAAGAATTTATGGGAGGTTCTCAACTTGAGAACGTGTTATGTTTCAAAAGCCTGTATGTGAGCCAGACGTTTGAAAATACATTTTCCATGGAAGTGGTATTATAGAGACTGGTGAAACTCTCCGTCTTTACAAACTTGTATAAACCAGGATGCACGGCTTTGCGGTACTCTTATTAATTGCTGAACGTCACTCACAGCACTGCTTCTCTGGAACACTGAATTCTAAGTTTTAATTTAGTTTAGTTTAGTTTAGGATGCTCAGGTTTGACCTCCTTTGCCCCTCTCCAGAGGGAGCAGGTAAGTAGAAAAAAAACACTAGGTTTAGGGGGAAGGGTGGAAAGAGCCAAGCAGGGTAAGATAATACTGCCCACATGTACCTGCATGAAACACCTTGTTTTAGGTCAATCTCCCCTTAAATGTTCTGAACTGGGGCCAAAGACAAAGTTCATTTAATAAATGCCCAAGGGGGCGCCTGGGTAGTTCACTCTGCCTTCGGCTCAGGTCGTCATCTTGGGGTCCTGGGGTCGAGCCCCGCATTGCTGCTCCCTGTTCAGCAGGGGAGTCTGCTTCTCCCTTTCCCTCTGCCCCTCCCCACTGCTCGTGCTTGCTCGCTCTCTCTCTCTCTCAAATAAACAAAACCTTTTAAAAAATAAATAAATGCCCAAGAAGAGAGATGACAAACGGTCCAGAAAGATGAATAGAGACCACAGTTGACCTTAAGAGCTCAACCGGTGGTGAGGAACGGCAGACAAACAGCAAGCACTCAGTAAGTGCAACAAAGAAGATATGAACAAGGGCCCTGGGAACCTAGAGGAGAGGGGGCCTGGCCTGGATAACCTGAGGAAGGCTTCAGAGAAAGAGATGACGGTTGAGCTGAGACTTGACAGACATGTGGGATGCTGTCACCTGAGGCTCTCCACTTCGCCCTGTGTATACAGGTTTGTTCTTAAGCAGGATATTTCAAGAAATAACATGTTAATCAAAATGAAAGTCTTCCCCCAAAGGCCAAACACGGTAACCTAACCTTTTTCTACTCATTGGCAGCTGTGAATGGTACACAGCGAAAATCAAATATCAGTTTTAATTGGCTGCAGAGAATAAAAAGTTATCTCACTCAAAAAACTTAAAAAAAGAAGAAAAAAAAAGAAAAAAATTAAGGTAATTCAGAATTTTAAAAAGTTTCTTCCGGCAAATGACCTGTGGGCTCGCTCTGAATTCCCCTCCATCCCAACATAACCCCAGGTAGGTCTGCCTTACCTTACAGAAGACATGGTTCTGAAAAGTTGGATATGAAGAAATCTTGAATATATTAAGTCATTTAAGAATCCAGAAGGGGAACTGGTTAATCAAAGAAACCACACAACGAATGTATTCCCATGAAATCAAAATCTTTTAATAACATGAACACTTCCCCTTGATTTCTTTATTACATTAAAAAAAAGTTTACATACCGTTTACAGTTTTTGTAAAGTGGCAGAGTGGTAGTTAATATCATGATGATGCTACATAGTCGCACTCTGTATTGAAGAAGTATCCTAAAGATCTCATGGCACATTACAAATACTTGGTGAGAAGCAGTGTAGTATCCTCTTTGAAGAACGGAGAGAGGGTCCCCACATTTACCGCACCACCCCTCTTTCCTGCCTCGATGGTACCCACACTGGTATCTCAGGATTTCTCAAGGGCTACCCCACCCCTGCCGCTGCCATATGCCATCAGTCAGCAGACCTCACTGTGGCGTGAAGACCACAAGGCTTGTGGACAATGACTGCCTCGGCAAGACAAAACCCAGAGGCCTCCAACTACGGAAAGCGGCTCCCAAACCACCCTGGCCTGCCCCCACTCCTGACTGCCCAGCCCAGCCTGCACAGCCTGCTCGCAGGCCCTGCCCTGAGGCTGGATCATGCCTGGCTATCGGCCCCACCATGCTTTCCCACGGGTGCCTCCGAGACCCCAGTGTGGGGCGCACCTTGTCTCCCTGACCCGAACAGGTATTGGTCCTCAAACCCACAGAAACATGATCCCAGCCACCTCACCTTCTGCTCTGTTTTCGTATTTTCGATACACTATTTTCTATTCCTTTGCAAAATCTAACCACTGGGATCCAATCCAAAGTTGCAGTGCTCGCTCCCCTAATAATTTTCCGAGTCCCCTCTGCTGTCAGCAGGGTCTGCTGCCTCCCAGGGCGCCTCCTGGTTTCCGGGGAAGCCTCGGGGGCACAAGCGTGGTGCCTTCCTCTGTAGCTACAAGGCGGCCGAGTGGGTCTCCTGCAGGTTCTCCTCCAGCTTCAGCCCGAGGTTGTCGATCCCGATGCCGGTGACGGGCGGCACGCTGCTTTCTGCGGGCTCCGCCGTGCGCGTCGGGGTAGAGCAGTACAGAATGAAGCCCACCATGATGACGGAGAAGGACAGGATGTAGAGCCCGGAGAACTAGGAGGAGAACAGGCGATGGTTGTGGTCTCTGGCAAACACATGCTGACTGCTACCCCCTTGCCCGCCACGCTTTGAGGGTTAGCTTCTCGTAATCTGTTTCTGGAAGCTTCCTCCAAAGAGATGCCAATGCCCCCAAACCCTCCGGTGAACGCACGGGCTTGGGCAACACCTGCCACATGAGCCAAGAGGATCCTTGGGTCTCTAGGAAATGGAACTTCTGCCTTTCTGTGTGATACGCCCAGCTGGACTAACACCTTGCAGCCAGCCCCACTTCATGGGGAGAATCAAAGGTCAGCATGGATACCATCCATGAGAGAGCCAATTTCAGACCCTAAGCGCCATTTATAACATTGCTATGAAACAGAGAAACACTGGACCTAAAATGTGGATGTACAAATATGACACATTCTCCACAACCCTTCGTGTAGGCTAATGCAATGAAATCCAGTTTGTTAAAATGTAATAAATTATCTTCTTTTGGGAGACGAGGGTTACACAATCAGATTTATGGTGGACTTAGCAGATAAGGTCTTTAGAGCTCAAAAGACGCCATTTTTTCGGAAAAGTCTCAAACCCGAAGAGGTTAGTGGTGTAAAGTGCAGTCGGACAGGCACAGGGCATGGAGTCCTTTGGGAGGAGTCTCCCACCCTCTCGCCTCCCAGAAGGACTGACTGTAGCAAGAGCGCATTCTGACAGACACACCACAAGGATGCATGGAGTTCCTGGTGACCTTCTCCAACCCACCCCCTGTTTTAGGAAAACAACCACCCAGAGCAAAATGCAGTGTAGACCAGACACTAACTCATTGTGTATTATTACTGAAAACAGCATTCTGACACATCCCCAAAGTTTAAATAAATAATATTATGCAGTCTGTATATTTGCTCTTATTTGAATCAAGGATCCATACAAAAGTTCAAGTATTAAGGGAATTAATATTTGTTTTTAACAGCATGAAAGATAAAACACAGAAAGAAAAGAGCTGAAGACTGACCAAGAGTGATGTGGTAAATTTTAAGGAAACTATGTAGCATAATGAATGTGTAATTAAATGCCTAGGATCATTTCTTTTTTCTTGGAACAAGCAAACTCAAATTTATGAACAGTCCTGCTAACCTGATTTTAAAGTTAAGAACAGAGCATGCTGGGGCACTTGGTGGCTCAGTCAGTTAAGCGTCTGATGTCTGCTCAGGTCATGATCTCGGGGCTAGGGAATCGAGCCCTGTGTAGGGCTCCCCACTCAGCAGGGAGTGTCCCTCTCCATCTCCCTCTGCCCTTCCCACCACTCGTGCTCTCTCTCTCTCTCTCAGATAAATAAAATCTTTAAAAAAAAAAAAAAAAACAGAGCATGATATTTTGTTCAAGCCAATAAATATTTTTAAATTCATTTACATTTCATAGTATGCCCCCAAAGCGTTCTAATGCCTAAAAAGAGTTCTAAGAAGAAGATGACAAAGAAAAACAATAAGAAAACACAACAGGGGCGCCTGGGTGGCTCAGTCGGTTAAGTGTCTGCCTTCGGCTCAGGTCATGATCCCGGGGTCCTGGGATCGAGCCCCGCATCGGGGCTCCCTGCTCAGCCGGGAGCCTGCTTCTCCCTCTTCCAGTCCCCCTGCTTGTGTTCCCTCTCTAGCTGTCTCTCTCTCTGTGTCAAATAAATAAATCTTTAAAAAAAAGAAAAGAAAAGAAAACACAACAGGTTGAGAAAGGAGATGAGAAGGAGAGAAAGAAGAAAAAACCAGATACACTCCCTAAAGTAGAAGGAGAAACTGAACAGGGTTTTGAAATGAGTATTATGTACAGTGCTGGCCATCTCCAGCTGTGAGCTTCTGTGAGTCTTCTGGTTTTTAAATGTATAGAAGAAAAAGTATCTTGTTTCTCTTAAGAAGCAGGTGATAAAATGGAGTCACTCCCTTAGAAGGGAGAGACTCTGAGGGAATGAGGTAAGTTTCCTAAATTAGAGGCTCTTACCTTTACCTTTCTTTTCTTTTTTTTTTTTTTTAATTCTGCCTTTTTGTGTCTGGATCTATATTGGAGGTTTCTTGCGGCTACTCTGGTCAGTAAGTATTTACTCAAGATCAATTCCAGAGGAGGCAGAGTCTGACAATGAGGAGTGCAGAAATTTTTAAAATTCTTTCAACTGTCGATTTTAAAAAGCAGAGCCAAAGTTATTTTAGAAACTACAATTTTAAGAATTGGTGGTATATTGGGCTTATAATTCTGTCTTTAAAAATTGCTTCTAAGGGCGCCTGGGTGGCTCAGTCGGTTGAGCGACTGCCTTCGGCTCAGGTCATGATCCTGGAGTCCCGGGATCGAGTCCCGCATTGGGCTCCCTGCTCGGCAGGGAGTCTGCTTCTCCCTCTGACCCTCCTCCCTCTCGTGCTCTCTGTCTCTCATTCTCTCTCACCAAAAAAAAAAAAAAAAAAAAAAAAAAAAAAAAAAAAAAAAA
>NW_023270387.1:5177180-5217019 GCF_011800145.1 Mirounga leonina
AAAAAAAAAAAAAAAAAAAAAAAAAAAAAAAAAAAAACTGCTTCTAAAATGCGAGGTATCAGGGGCCTGGGTGGCTCAGTCGGTTAAGTGTCTGCCTTCAGTTCAGGTCATGTTCCCAGGGTCCTGGGATCGAGTCCCACGTCGGGCTCCCTGTCCCATGGGGAGCCCGCTTCTCCCTCTGCCTCCCTCTCTCTCTCTCCCTCTCTGTCTCTCATGAATAAATAAAATCTTTTTTAAAAATTAAAAAAATAAAATAAAATGCTAGGTATCTTCTTTAAGCTCTGAATGCTTTTCCACCTCTGTAATTTACTCTGAAGATCACAGCAGACCCGCTCTTTGCTCTACAAGTGTTGAAACGGCTTTTGAACAAAAACAGTCAAATCTGATCTGGGTTAAGAGTGAACCACTAGACGTGCAGGGACAAAGAAACATAGAGCAAAAGAACGGAGAAGGAATTTAACGTTCACATGCTCTAATTTTGAGAATAGCAGTTTAAAGTTATGTGGTCAAAAAAATGACATACAAAAAGGCTTTTTCATGTTAAAGTGAAGAGCAGTTAAAGAGCAAATATCTACATGAAGGGAGCTTGTAATAGGTAGCGGCAGGTGTATTTTCAAAGCTTTTCTTTCTTTAACCTTACTTCCTCCTTCCCACTTGGATACTATTTTACTTAGAAGAAGTTAAACTACTAAAGCTAAATCAATGTACTTGGTTTAAAAAGAAAAACGCACAGGTGAGCGGGGTCGTATGTTAACACAGATAACCTATAACCACGAAGCTTAACCACAGAATAGAAATACCATCACCCCCTAGTGGCGGCCATGTGAAATGCAAGCACAGCACCACAGCTCACTTGTAAGGCTCACGTTGTAGCCCTTGGCAACTGGTCTCATTAAAAATCAATCAATCAATCAATCAATCTAGGCGTGTCAGATCACTTCTCTGGTTCACTCTGACATTTGTTACTTTTTAATGATGCAACCAAAAAGCTATAAATACTCCTTCGGTCTAAGTTCAGGAATAGCTTAACCAGCAAGTTTGTAAAGATAACACCCAGTTCCTTTCATATGTAACACGGCAAGGCAAAATGGTTTACGCTTCTTAAGCAGAAATTTCTGAGACCCCACTGAACGAGGCATTGTGAGTTCATGGCCAATTCCTGGGAACAGTGTAAATCAGTGCCAAGCAATTTCTGCCTGGATACAAAATTTTACAAGGACAAAGAAATGTAGTTGCTGTCCCCAAACGAAACTAAAATTATCAAGCAACAGCCAACATTCTCGCTATTTGTAAGAAATGTAGTTGCTGTCCCCAAATGAAACTAAAATTATCAAGCAACAGCCAACATTCTCGCTATTTGTTCAAATAACTGGGATAGCAAACTCGTCGACAAGCATTTACCAACGGTATACTAAAGAAAGATGGACTTCCAATGCAGCAGTTCTCAAAGGGCGCTCCCAAGACCTTGAGGGTCCCCAAGACCTTTACAGAAGTCTGGAGCATCAAAACTCTTATTATAATATGAACGTGATGCTATTTGCCTGGAGTGCAGACCGTCCAATGAGATTCTTGCCAAAAAAAGATGAGGTTTTATTTTTGGATCTAAACTAGTGAAGACACCCATGACTTCTTGTAGACCAAGCAAGTGTTCCTCTTTGAACATGATCTATTTGCTTACCTTATAGCCAAACAGAAAGAGTCCTAAGAAAAGACTGTAGAGGTCAGCTGTCAGGATGCCCAAGTTCACAGAGGTGGCACTGGTGACTTTAATCACGAGTGGCATGAAGCTGTACAGGCAAAACATACAGAGGGCAAACGCCACAAACAGCAGGGCTACGGAAAAAGCAAAGTGGAATATCTAACATTACAGGAAGAAATCAGAAGGCAAAGACGCTTTTAAGGCTTGGCTGCCATAATCAATTCCCTGATCCTTTCACACACTCTCTGCAGAGCCACTTGCTAATGCTCAGCATTGCAAATGAGACACAGAAAGCTCACAGCAAAAAAAATAATAATAACAACAAGATATGACACAGACTAAGGACTTCAAAATTGCAACAGGGTGTTAGATAGTGAAGGCCACGGGGACTTGCTCATGGTGTGACTGGTTCAACAGCTCTCGCCGCCCGCCTCATCTGCCCACCCCAGAGAACGTGATGCTGTGATAAAAGGTCAGTAAAAGAATCACTATGAAGAAAAATCACCCATCATCTTTTGTTTGCTTTTATCTGGTTCATTGGTTGGACATGACTTGTGTCACTGGATTCAGAATACAGTGTTTTTAGTCATCAAAGGCAGGTAGCTGTGGCATTTTAAGGCTTGGCTGCCATCTCATTAAATTCAGCTCTCAGAAAGCACAGTCCAACCATCCTCTTCGGGACAGAGCTGGCCATGTGGGTGCTCACCACTCAGTTTTGCCACCACTCCTTCAATCCCACCTCCATACTCAATGTACACCCACTCCTACCCACTCACATTCACGCACACTCACACACTCTGGCAATCCAAGTTATTTAATTGAATTAAATTATCCAAGCACAGCATAAGAACTTCCATGACACTTTGTGGGCTATTTTTAACTTCTTTCCATCATCATTAAATATGGTTGAAGGAGTCTTTCTTAACTTTTCTACCACTGTTTTCTACATTATTTATTTGTGCAGGTGCCCAAGAGTATCAGGTGAGAGTCGTAATGGAAGTTGGTGGGTGATTATACACCCTCACAATGTTCGGGTTAATGTTTCACAAATTACATCAAGCAGACAACCTTCACATTAGGTTTGAGGACTCGTGATACAGATCTAGTTGAAAGGGAGTATGACTGAAGGTCAGTCTTGTCAGAATTCCTAGTAAAGAAAAGCTATTCCTGAAGGTAAAGATTAAGAATTAACTCCTGTGAAGATTCATTCACGAGTTCTCAGGGAAAACTCAATGTAAACCCTGGAGCCCTCTGGGTACCAAGTTACTCTGTGATTTTACAAAAATGCTTAAATACTACTCATATGAAGTATTTATTTCTCGACGTGTATTTTTGTCACTTAGAGGAAAGGACACTGCCCAAAGACGGATGACCATTTTATGTACATACCAATCTTCCAGTCCCACCGGATGCCGGCAATATCTTTATATTCCACAATCAATCTAAGATTAAAACAAGAGGTCAGAGAGAGATCCACATACTCATTTTCACTAGTTTATAAGCATTTTAGTTGCTATATTTCAGCTAAGATGAGGAATTACATTGCTTCTTAAATTTTTCTTAGGGTATAAAAATTAAGTGTCTTTAATATAAATAACAAATGAAACCCAAAGGAGCCCACAAACATGCCTGACACCCTTCAAGGCACTTTCCAAATAGTAGCCAACATGACATTATGTTTTCCATTTGAATAGGGAGTTCATATTTTCTGGAAATAACTGAAAAATGAAGTCTGTATGGTAATGCCTCTACCACATCGTAAGGAGAAATCATAAGCATCATGTACATATAAGAAAATGAGGTATAATTCTTGGTATTTCAAGAATCTCCTAATAGTTAGCAAGTCACTGATTTCAAATGGGAATCTGGGCCAAATCAACAATGAATATTAGTAGCTGGAAAGTAATCATGTACCATATATGCGCTTATTTTGTTTTTAAGGGAGATTTTAGACTCTTACAGCTGTATGCCGCTGATAATTGTTCCAAATAAGCCCACCATCCCTAAAAACTCCTGTCTGCTCAGCTTCTTCACAATGTATTCTTCACACACGTTAGAAACAGCATAGAGGGAAGCCCCAAGAAGGACCAAGATGTCACCAATCAGGACGTCACTCCCTGTAGGAAAACAAGACACAAAGAGGTAACACAGTGTTAAGACAGGGGACCCTTTCTAGCTTGCTTCCAGGAGTATATCTGGTTCACATTCATTTAAATAAGATTTTACAGAAGGAGAAACCCTGGTTTCTAGAAGTTTAAGGACTCTTATTCCTCTCACTTTATGGCACAATTCTGCTGTGATTTTTCATATTTTGACCCCTCGGGAGACGACGCAACTGTAAGACGGATAACATAAGGCCTTAGGAAATGATTCCATGACAAAGAAATTAATGGAATTCATGGAAGGGAATTAACTAAAAACTACAGGGAAAGAAGCTAGGTAGTCAACTTCATCTTCCCTCAATCCAAGGACATAGTGAAGTCACGTGCACACTGGGCGAATTCAGAGGCCATATTTAGATTTTATAGCATCCATTGTCTGAACTTTGGCCCAAAGAATGTCCAAGTGTTCTCATCCAGAGAGCGACTGAAAAAGAGGTCGGTCACGCAGTGGACATGAAGTTTCCTTCTGATAAAAAGCCAAGAATCTACAAGTTTTTCCAGTAACTAATCCGAATGGATGGGCCAAAAGAGGATTATTGCAAATATTTAAAGAAACTTCTCTCTCATGAGACAAAACTATTTAGTGTGACAAAAAGAAGCAAGGGCCATGGGCGGGCAGGGACACAAAGCACGTTTGGCGGAAGGGGTCCCAATAGCAGAAGCAAGTAAATCTGAAAATAAAACGTAAAAGACAGTTTAGCCAAGATATGCTTTCTGTCTTTTCCCACAGAGCTTTGCAATACAGAAGCGAAAACATAAGCAACGCTTTTTTTTCTGTGAGCGAAGCAAACAAGGACCACAGCCTCACCTGAACTGTCTTCCCTCCCCGCCAGGATGTCTGCACCGACCATTGTTCCCACACCCAACAGACATACAGCCACAGCGACGAAGTGGATCACTCTGTATCTTGCATAAAGAATAAACCACGAGAGAGCCATCAACACAGGGATCCCAAAGCAGTCCAGAAGCTGCAAGGAAAGAGACACAAATGGTGTAAACATCTGTCCTCAGCTATACGACGGGTAAGGGATCCTCGGAGTCCGCGTTTATTCCTGCCCGCCCTGAACATCTCGACGGCGGTTTACCGGGATGACCTGGATTTACTTTTACCTGGATTGACTCGTTGAATCTTCACAACCCTGTGAGACCGAAACCACAGTTCCCATTTTACGTATGAGGAAAACCACAGTTCCCATTTTACGTAAGAGAACAAGACAGACACAGCGCAGCCCTTAGCAGCATTCAGAAGGCTAGCCAGACATAGAATAAACAGTCACAAGCAGATATTTAGGTGTCATTGGGCTAATAAGCCCTACCAAGTACAGGAGATTGTCACAAAGCCAAAAGACACCATCTCCCTGACAAAGTGTCCAACCCCACCCCAGCTCACAGAGAGTCCTCTTGCTCATCTTCATCGAATACTCCTCCATCACCTGCTGATCGTGGGTCCAAAAAATACTTCCTCCACCCCCGATATTGTCAGGCTAACAGGCAGTGCCAAAATCACAGCAAATTCAGAATCACTTGGAAGATAAAGGGGGAAAAAATGGAGATTTTATTCCCTCGACTCTTGAATTCACAAATGTTGCGAAGTGCATCCAAGGATAAAAAATATATTCCGTATACTAATAATATTCCCGAACCTGCTTTACTGCTCCTCCTGCTCTTTTTTTAACCTTGTCTCGGATGCTCTCTGTGTCTGTCTCGTTTTGGACAAGGCAGGCCCCTAAATCTCCTGCAGCCTGTCCGAGCCCGTCACGGCTGCTGACTGATGGCCTTCCACTGCAGTGTTCCTGCTGGGGGGCCAGCGCGCCGGGAGCAGGCATGAGCACCTTGCCTCGTTATTCATTCAGCTACACGGCTCTAATCCCCTAAGTGCTTTACTGAGCCTGCCTGAATGACAAACCATTACACGATGCCAAGGATAACAGCCCATCCCGGAAGACGCCGGCGGAATCAGCCATAATGACTTAACAAAGTCTGAACGATGTTCCTTAAACAAAAAAAGTTTAAAAAAAAAAAAAAGGTCACTCTCAAAAGTCTCACAGGAGACTCCCTCTCCTTCAATTGTGTCTTAAAATCAGACTTAAATTTATTCTATTTGGGGGGTGCCTGGGTGGCTCAGTCGGTTAGGCATCCGCCTTCGCCTCAGGTCCTGGGATCGAGCCCCACGTCGGGCTCCCTGCTGTCTGCCTCTCCCTCTGCCTGCCGCCCCCCTGCTTGTGTTCCCTCTCTTGCTCGCTCTCTCTCTCTAATAAATAAATAAAATCTTTTAAAATTTTTATTCTATTTTTAACCATTTTTGGTGGGCAATGAGTGGCCATCTAAGGGAGCTGCCTATGTAGTCCCGCCACTGACCAGCAGCGTGCTCCCCAGCCGGTCCCCCTTGGCGTCACAACATGAAACGAAGAGATCAGACCACGTGGTCTCACAGGTCCCTTCCCACCATAAAGTTCCCCGACTTCTCATCTGCTATCGAGCACACTGGCCATCTATCTACATCGACTCTCCTCCTCACAGTGCACTCTTGGTGATGAATGTCTTCTCCTTGATGTGTTCAGGCCCAAGAGCCTCCCTATTTAATTTAATCTTTAAAAACCAGTGTTCACCCACAGTCGGCAAGGTGTGAAGTCAGACCCCCGGGTGGGGGGAGGCACAGATACAAAACTGAGTTAGGCTTTGTTGGAAATACTTTATTAGAGATGGAGCAGAGAGGAGAAAGTGAGATTGAAGGAGGCCTTAGAGAACGGAGGACAAGGCTTCAAACAGCAGCGTGTTCTAGAAAGAACAGAGCAGCCCAATGGAGGAGAACCTGGCTGTGGGTGGGGGAGGAAAAGCAACAGCAGTGGGGTAAAGCGGGGGGACACACGGGTAGAAACCTAGTCCAACGGGCGCCGACGGCCACGTCCTGAGCTCCATGCAAACCACCCATCAGTGGTCTGCTATTCCAGAATCTCTGAAGGAATCCTTAAGCGGGAGGTTCAGAGACGCCCAGGGCCCAACTTCCATCCTTCCACCCACACTGCAGATTTACTCAAGTAGAGAATCAGCTGGAAGAGTCTCAGGGAGAGTCCCCAACCACGGCAGCAGGGAGCTTTAACTGCTAGATGCCCTTTTTACAGACTCCTTGCGAGGACCAGAAGCACGTAACTTTTGACGACCAAATGCTTGGGTTTTTCTAAGAGGCTAGAATGAAAGAAAGTGTTTTCAATAGTCTAAGGCATAAGCTTCAGTCAAAGACACAACTCTTAAGTTTTTTTGCTTAGCTGTGTTTAGACCTTGTACCAAGTGAAAACTGGTCATTATCGGTCGTCCGCAACCAAAGTTTCTGGGAATTATAATCAAGTAATTAAATTGTGTATGAGGAGGGTAGAACGTGACTAGAAAAATGGCATCTTCTACATATGTATATGCTTATTACCCAGAGCTAAAAGCACACTTGATCCTATCTGTGATGAACTTGATCATTTAGGTAACTCCTGGTTTTAATAGTGTTTTTTTTAAGATTTTATTTATTTATTTGTCAGAGAGAGAGAGAACACAAGCAGGAGGAGAGGCAGAGGGAGAAGCAGGCTCCTTGCTGAGCAGGGAGCCCAATGCGGGACTCGATCCCAGGACCCAGAGATCATGACCTGAGCTGAAGGCAGACACTTAACCGAATGAGCCACCCAGGCACCCCTAACTCCTGGTTTTAATTTTTCTGAATGCTGGGTTTTCTATGTGCCTCCTGTGATATCTGTCTTAACCCATATTTCCCCAAACCAAAGGTCTGCTGAAGACAATGCTTAGCATGATTAGCGCGATGATACAGAAGAGAAAATATTTAATATGAGGCATTCAGATAATAGTAGCATTTAATGTATATTCACACCGGAAAAGTACTGAATTGTCATCAGTCTTTATGTCTTCCAAGTGAAGTAAGTCTAATTACACTTTAAGTCTTCCAGAGATGAAATAAGGACACCACGGTTTTATATAGTGAGAAGACTGATGCATCAAAAAATTACAAATTTCAGGGCGCCTGGGTGGCTCAGTCGGTGAAGGGTCTGCCTTCGGCTCAGGTCATGATCCCAGGGTCCTAGGATCGAGCCCCGCGTCAGGCTCCCTGCTCAGCGGGGAGCCTGCTTTTCCCTCTGCTCCTCACCCCGGCTCGTGTTCTCTTCCTCTCTCACTCTCTCTCTCAAATAAATAAATAAAAATCTTTTTAAAAAGGTTACAAATTTATTAAACTGTGAAGACTAAACCTGGCATCGAGGTCTCTCACTTTCACCTTCCTTCATGAAACATTTTCTTGTTAGCTGTGGAGAGTCACCGTCATGATATAGCCCACAGTTTGCTAACATCAAGACAACTGAATCAGTCTTCCTCAACACCTAGTTAAAAAGTACTGTTCTGCAGGAACATTTTTCTTTCAATCCAGCAAGAATAAACCTAAAAGAGGAATAGTGATATCAGTTTTACCTCTGGCTACCCAAGGTGCTTAATCTCTACCCCAGATGTCTACAAGCTTCTTTCCAGGGACTCCAACAGTTCCTTTTGTCTCGAATATCTACTTTACTAGCAAACCTCCAACTTTTCTATAGCACAAAAGTATATTCACTTTATATGCCATCTTTAAACAAACTTAAAAAAGAACTCTTGTCAACATCACAACATCAATTGCCAACTAAATATTTATGCTTATTTTGGTAGCAACTGTTCTATTCTGTAACAGCATTGGCAGTTTGGGAACTGATTAACTTGCATACATTTTCACTGATTCCAGGAAATTTTACTCATTAGCACACATGGCCCACGAAGAAATAGATAGCATCCACCTGTACTTAGGTTTTCTGCCAGTGAACAGCTTTTCCATAAAATTTGGTTAGCACATATGGGCTCAGATTCTTCTCTGGAAGCTGAAAAATCCACACGGGTGAGAGGAGGCCCCCCTTACCTGGACACTGGTTAGCGTGGTGTACTGATATGCTCGGACGATCAGGTAGTTAGCTTCCACGTCTGCTAACCCAAGTAGGATGTACTTCCACCATTTTCTCTTCAAGATGGATAACAGGTTATCACTCCCTGGTTCAAAGAAATCTGGGTTGGTACATGTTACTTGAAAATGATGCTAGGCATATCAGTTTAGAGATTAAGGAGTCAAAGCGAAGGTTTGCTTTGTCTTTTGAATGTGGTCCCTTCTAATCTCCATTACTCAGAACCAAAATGCCTACAATAGCTCAGCAAGTGTCAGATTTTTTTCTACTATGAAACCCAAGCTAAGATGTCAACATAGACCAAGGATTTAAAGAATACGCCAGAGAGAAAGTAAGTAGGAGAAAAGTGGTTAAATTTCATTTCCTACTGTAACAGAAACATAATAACCAGGTATGGGTTTGGATGTTGCCATTCCTGACAAGCTACAGATTATCCTATAAAAATCAAATGTTTTCTTATGAATCCAAGGGTTATTTAACCTCTGCACATGGTCATTCTTTTGGAAGAAATGTGCTTTCAAGACAAAATTAACTCAGTGATAAGTCTGAAAAAAAGATTTGGTGGCATCACTGAAGAAACACCTTTTATCCCCCAAATTCTACTTATTCAAGTTAACTGCAATTCACTTCTTTGGAGAATGTAGTAGACAGGAGATACATAATTAGCACATATATGAGAAGGCTTTATGGTAAAAATAACCTGCAAGTGAGAATCATAACCAAATAATTATCATTAAAACCCAATTAGGAGGAACATCCTGAAAACACAAAGTTAGTCTCCCTCAACGTCTGACAGAGCATGGCAGGCACCCACCAACCATCCCTCGGGGGGACCTCACTGATGTACTTATGAGTCACACTGACTTCCTAAAGGCTAATGTTTACAAAGGAGCATCCAGAGCTATTAACCATGTACCCAATTCTATTTCCAACTCCTAAAGTTCTTACCAAATTTGGTACTTTCCCCTTAAGATGTTTTCCCCTCTCCCACAACTGGTTTCCACTTTCTTTCAAAAACAAGTCACTTATCCCGACACCAGATACCATTGGGCATTAAGGTTCATATTACATGAGGATTTGCAAACACCAATGATTTCATTATGCAGCTCAAAACGATGAAAATGGAAGCACTGCCCCCTCCCAATCAGTTTGGGTTACCCATAGTCCTCACGTTTCTGAGTTCAATCTCATTTCATTTGTTTTTCAAAGTCATGCTCTCCTCTTGTGGGAAGGACATTTGTCATGACCAGCAGCCCCTAATGTGGGGTGCCGCTGAGAGCATGAGCTCGGGGGCAGGCTGGCTGAGTCGGAATCCGTCTCCACCGATTCCTACCTACATGACTCACGGCCTGTTACCTACGTGTTGCACGCCTCAGTTTCCTCACCTGCAAAGTGGGGGTAACAGTAATACCCAACTGCTTCATTGGGAGGATTCAGTGAGGTAACACATCACCAAAGTGAGTTAAGCAATTAAAATGATGCCTAGCACAAAAATGTCAGCCAGAATCTAGCTCTTCCCATTTTCTGTGTAGCTAGCTACAAATCATATTTCTATAATGACTCTAAAACAACTTCACCCAGGCGTCTGGGTGGCTCAGTCAGTTAAGCCTCCGACCCTTGGTTCCGGCTCATGTTGTGATCTCAGGGTTGTGAGACTGAGCCCCGCATCAGGCTCCACATTCAGCAGGGAGTCTGCCTGAGATTTTCTCCCTCTGCCCCTCCCCCTGCTTTCATGCACATGCTTGCTCTCTCTATATATAATAAATAAATAAATCTTAAAAAAAAAAAAACAGCCAGTGATAAAGATGTTAATTCCTTGCCAATTCCTTGCCTTTGTCTCTGTCATGACATACACTTGATCTACATGTAACCAGTGCTCCATTTAATGTTCTCCATTTGGCTGGAAATATATATTTTGGAGAGTGAGGCTCTTTTTAAGGGTTTTTAATACTGTCTCTTAAATCGATCAACCATGGGAGAAAAAAATAAAACCTAACTCGTAATGGCGTTTACACTTTTTTTTATATTTTTGTTTTTCAATTTTTTTTAAAGCAATCTCTACTCCCAAAATGGGGCTCGAACTCATGACCCCGAGGTCAAGAGTCCCATGCTGAGCCAGCCAGGCGTCCCAGCAATTTTTTTATTTTTTGACAACTTCTATTGGGACAGTTTGGTGCTCCCCATTTTAATCAACAATTTCTGAGAATTATACATAAATCTCCATAAATTTTCGTAGCATTCAGGGGTGTCACAGTTTTCCAATAACTTCTATGAAAAATAGTTTCCCGTTCTTGGTTTTACCTCGCATTTTATTTTTTTAATATCCAGAAGCCAAACATTTTTATGAAGGTAATTTGTCGAAAGGGTCATCCTCATATTTGACCGACCTGATTGAAATGTCAGCATCACTGTATAAAATAGAAACAGCAAGCAGTAGTTGATAAAGCTCTGAAGCATGGGGGTGTTCACTCTGTATTCTTCTGCGAGGTACTGGCTGGTGACGGCTGTCCCACATATACACAAGGACAGCATCTGACCCAGGGCAACTGTCTTCAAGATACGCCTGGGAAATAAAGGAGAAGATCAGAACGACTCGCAAGTTATTCCTTACACACACACACACACACACACACACACACACACAGAGGCTCAACACAAAGAAATATTCTAATTATTCTAGGTGGTTCTTTATTTCACTTTATTGCTTACTTCATATGCACCAAAATTGAAGTTTTGTATTTTGAGAGACTATATCTTTACTCCCTCACATTTCTGATTTTCCCCCTCATTCCCACAAAAAGACATATTCCCCACTTCCTTGACCATATAGAGATCGTTTTGATTACTAAGCTTTGTCATATACTATTTGAAGTGTGTGTGTGTGTTTTTAAACACAACTTTAACTTTAGTTTTAAATTCTTCCTATGCATTAAATGTTTACCATTTTCTCAACCTTTCACTCGCCCAGAGACTTGATTTCTTCGACTAGAAGCAATGGCTTTCAAGGTTGCCTCCATGTTTGAATCTTGGAGACTTTTTAAAGGTTTCATTTTTTATTTATTTGAGAGAGAGAGAGCATGCGCACACGAGTGGGGAGAGGGGCAGAGAGAGACTCTCAAGCAGACGCCCCACTGAGTGCAGAGCCTGATGCGGGTTCCATCCCACGACCCTCAGATCATGACCTGAGTAGAAATCAAGAGCCCAACACTGACTGAGCCCCCCAGGCGCCCCTGAACCATGGAGATTGTGAACGCCAACATTCAGCGGCATCCAGACCGACTGCATCGTTGTCCCTAGCAGTGGGTTCCAGGCATCGGTGATGTTCCAAGCTCCCTGGGTGATTCCAATGTGCAGCCAAGACTCTGAATCACTGCTCTAGAGGCTGGCACTTTGGATCCATAGAAGAATAAGACCCAGACTCTGCCTTTTGGCATCTAAAAAAAGAGACATCTGAACAACCAACGAAAGCCATGTCAGTAAGTGGAAAGCAGAGGATGACATGAAAGATGCCACATGGGTAGAATGTACAGAATCCAGCAGCCTGTTAAACCTCAGGGGGAAGTGTTGAAAATGATCTCTGGGTTTCTTTTTTTTTTAATATTTTTTTTATTTATTTGAGAAAGAGAGGGAGAGAGAGCACAAGTGAGCACAGGGTGGGGATGAAAAGAGGGAGAGGGAAAGAGAATCTCGAGCAGACTCTGGGCTGAGCACAGAGTTGGCCACTCGATCCCACAACCCTGAGACCATGACCTGAGCCCAAGCCAAGAGTCGGACACTCAACCAACTGAGCCACCCAGGCGCCCCGACCCCTGGGTTTCTAGAGAAGATGACTGGACAGATACGAGGCTGCTGAGCAGGTCAGGGAATACAGGACGAGAAGAGGTTTGGGCAAGGGGAGGGTCATGAGTTCAATCTGAGAGCAGCAGAAATTGAGAGGGCTGTATTGCTGGAGGAAAAACAGTAAGAGGTTTCACAGGAGGCTCTACGAAGGCCCCTGGTGAGTCTCTGCTTCCTGGCATTTCTGCCCCATGCGATCTCCTCTTGAGTGTGCACAGGATCTGTGACTTACTTCTAACCAGTGGAATACAGTACAAGTAATGGGATGTCATTTCCATGAATACATTCCCTAAGGTTATCACTTCCATCTTGCAAGTCAACTCTCCTCTTCCCCGCTGGCCCCCATGAAACAAGCTTGTACAGAGAGACCCACGTGGAAAGGAACCGAAGGTGCCTCTGGCCAAACCCCAGCAAGGAACTGAGAACATCTGCCCACCGGTCGGCAAGGAAATGAATCTTGCAAACATCAACGTGAGCCTGGAAGCAGATCCCTGCCCACTGGAGGCTGCAGCTGGGTCCCCAGCCCTGGCAGACACCATGACTACAGCCTTGTGAGGCCCTGAAGCAGAGGGCAGAGAGATGCCTATTCTACAACAACTGAGTCTTATTTTAAGTCTCTACGTTTGTGGTAATTTGTTACCCAGTAATAGATAACCAAGTTGAAACTCTGGATTTCAGAAAGTTAGACCCCATCTGTTTTCTCTCCACTACACATCCAGGGCCTGGAACTTTGCTGTCACTCAGTAAGTATTTGTTGAATCAATGTAAACAGATAAAGAAATGATCCTATATGCCCAAATATATGGTAACTCCAAACATAAGACACTTATCTAGTTTCCCAGTGAAGTGCAAGAGTCAGAGAAAGACTAGAAATTATGCGAGTGCCGTGATACAGAAGCTAAGAGTGGAAAAACTTTTTTAAAAGGAAGAGATCATCAATATGATAAGTGTCAAAAACTACAGAGAGAAGGGGTGGCATTATGCCTAAAGGGACATAGTTGGACTGGGAAGCTGGAAGTCGCTCATACCTTTGAAGAAAGCTTTCGACTAGTGGGAATGCCTAAAGTCAGATTCCAGTGGGTGGGGTGAGTAGGCTATGAGCCACCCCAGCGAATGCACCAAGCATAAATCGCTGTTTTTTTTTTTTTTAAATGATGAAAAGGAGAACAGAGATAAGGAAAGAGTGTGAAGAACAAGCAGCAGTGTTGAAGACAGGTTTATTATTATTTATTATTATCATCATCTTGTTAAAGGATCAAGGAAGTTTAAACATAATCTGGGAGATGAGCAGAAGGCAGTATGAGTGAAAACTTGAGGACTGACAAAAAAGAAACTGAAAAGAGATTATAAAGACAGCTCCTGGAAGGATCAGGGATCAGGACTGAGAACACCGCCACTTTTTTTTTTTTTAAAGATTTTATTTATTTATTTGAGAGAGAGAGAATGAGAGAGCGCACATGAGAGGGGGGAGGGTCAGAGGGAGAAGCAGACTCCCTGCTGAGCAGGGAGCCCAATGCGGGACTCGATCCCGGGACTCCAGGATCATGACCTGAGCCGAAGGCAGTCGCTTAACCAACTGAGCCACCCAGGCACCCCCGCCACTTTTGTTTAAAATGTTCTCTATATAAATCCTTCCAGAGTTGCTCTAAGCGAAGTAGAAAATACCAAAACTGCAGAAGACAAAGAATATCTGTTCTAACAGTTTACAATGTATTTTTTTCCTCTGGAATGTTCAAAAAGGGGAAGTTTCCTAGGTGAGTCAACCCTAGCTAAACACACTTGAAGAGCCTTTGCCATGTGTCAGGACAAGAAAGTAAAAACTGAGGGGCACCTGGGTGGCTCAGTCATTTAAGTGTCCAACTTGATTTCGGCTCAGGTCATGATCTCAGGGTCATGGGATCGAGCCCCATATCCGGCTCCACACTGGGCATGGAGCCTGCTTAAGATTCTCTCCCTCTCCCTCTGCTCCTCCCACTGTTTGCACATGCGCTCTCTCGCGCTCACTCTCTCTAATTAAAAAAAAAAAAACCTGAATAGTCACTCTCTGTGCCTCAGAGGTTCAGAGTCTACTGGGGATAAAGAGGTCAGTAAACTAGGAATTAGGACAAGGCAAATACTATAATGGGCTGGCTTACAAAACTTCAAGAGTTCACCAGACAAACACAGCAAGGAAAGGCATTCTAAGCAGAAGGAACAGCATACACTAAGGCACAGAGCCCTAAAACAATATGGCACATTCAGGGATTTCAAGTGGGTTGGTGTACCTGCAAAGAAGGTGAGAGAGGAAAATGGCAGCAGATGAGGATGGGAAGAGTCCACACAAGCCAGATCAAGAAGGGCCTTGGATATAATGCTCTAAAGTTGGCTTCTTATCTTGCTGGGGGTGAGATCACTGAAATCTTCTGAATAGAAGGGAGTAAAGTGACTAGTACATCAGTAACTGATGTCTCAGCACATAGCACCAAAACCTTACCCTTAATGCCTAACATGAAAACCAGTTAAAGAGGAAAGTTGACAGAGAGCAGAGTCTAGAATAATACCCAGTTTTCTAGATCAGACAACTGGATAGATCACAATATGGTTAATAAGTTCCCAAAGGCAGCAGGAAAAGGCACATCTTTTTGTTGTTGTGAGATGGTCAAGGAAAAATATCCAGTAAGCAGTTTAGAGCTGGGAAAAAGGACTGGGCTGCAGAAATAAATTTGAGAATCAAAAGCATAGAGATGGTAACTGAAGTTGGAACATAAATGATACTAAGACACATACGTAAAAAAACAAAAAGAGGGTAAAAAAAAAAAAAAGAAACACTCTGGGAAACAGCAGGACAAAGGGGCCAGAGGAAGAAGAGGAATTAGGGATAGGGATGAAGAGGCATGGCCAGAGGGAGGGAACAAGGAAGGAAGAACATTCTGGAAGCAGGAGAAGATAGCACTTTAAGGAGAAAGCGCTCTACAGTTTGGGCTGCAGCAAATTTCTCCTCACTGCACCACCCTCCACAAATCCAATCTCTACTTGATAGCAGGAGTCAATGTTCCAAATGCTAACTGAATGTTAATGGGATCACTCCCACGCTTCCTGAAATCTTTCTATGGATCCCCTTGGTCCTTAGATGAAAGCCAAACTTTAAAATGGCCTACAGGGCATCCCATCATCTGCCCTTTGCACACTTTGCCAGTCTCATCTGGGACTACTCTCTCACAGCTTTAATTTTTGACTTTTTAAATTTCTATATTTAAAATATAACAAAGTATAATGTATAGCCAACACGCATTTATGTATCTACCAAGGAGCTTAAGAAGAAAACATTGGCAACATCGACATATCCCCCTCCTGCCCTCCCCAGCTTCAGCTCTCTGAGGTAACTAGCTAATCCAGAACTGGGCATTTATCATGCCATGCATTTCCCTATACTTTAATATTTATGCAAATATCTCTAAGCAATAAATAGCATTGTTCCGCTTGTTTTAAAATTTTATATAAACAGCATAATATGTATGTATACTTTTGTTGCAACTCGCTGTTTTGACCCACATTGTAGGGAGAGTCATCCATGTTGATAAGTTAGTTCTGGTTCATTCCTTTCTATTACATGATCATATCACTTTATGCATTCCCTTCTTGATATTTAGGTTGTATTCCAATGTGTGTGTGTGTGTGTGTGTGTGCGTGTATGCACGCACACTCTTATAAACAATGCCCCTACGAACATTATTGCATATGTCTCCCGATGGACATATCTAAGAGTTTTTCTGGTTTTTCGCAAACTGGTGCAAATGGGCTGCTGATATGCTAAGATGTAATCTCCTCAGGATGGCCTGACATAAGCACTCAGGATGGCCTGATAGGGACTACTCAGAGTATCCTACGAATATAATGACTTCCTATTTGTTCCATGAAGTTTAAAGGAATCATTTGCTCTGGAGAAATATCTCGGAGTGGAATGGCTGCTCTTAGGCTAACAGAAGCATCTTCAATTTTGTTTTGCTAGATGGCTCTTTTTAAAGGGTTGGGTTACTTCATGTTGTTCATTTACTCTGTTACTCTCAAAACTGCGGGAATCTCCACCCTTCAAGGGGAAGAATGATATCAATAACTGGTCAGATGCAAAGACATTTTTTTTTAGACTATGGAAGGACATTTTCAGTCAGGTGAGCAAAGAGTTCAGGACTTGCTCCCACAAGAGTAGCAGTCTTTCTAGGGATGCCCTGCCCGTCACAGGCTGATGAGGCAAAATGGATCCAGGGCTTTTGACCTCTTCCTCTTATGCTTACTTCTTTCTAAAGGAGACATTGATTCTAGATGTTAGGCTAAACAAAAGAAGTTTGCTACTTGGTCTGCCTAGAGCACTAGGAGTCTACAGAAGTTAAGGAGCCAAAGCCAAAAAGTGGGAAAGTGTATTCATTCTGTGTCACTGTCCCCAGCTACATACTTCCCTCAGGAATCATGTGAGGAAGTAACCTACACAAAGAAATGCTTCCAATTCTCCTGCATTTCATTGTTCAACTGGTAGCTCTACAGCACACGTTCTCAACATAATCCTCACCACTCCCCGGAGAAAAGCAGGACTCCCCTCCTGTTATGGACGAGGAAAATGATACTCGGAGGGACTCCATAATTCACCCACAGTCATACAGCTAGGAGAAGACACAGGAAGTCAGTACTCTCAGCTATTAAAAGACTAATCAGGGGTCCAAATTTGCATAAAGAAAAGGACCTAGAGAAACTTCTCCTCTCTTCCCCGGAAGGAAGTCTCAGAAGGACAGAACTTTGGAGCTAATCTCCACTTTTTTTTTAAGTTGAAGAGACTGTGACCCAGAAGAAGGAAGTGTTCGCCCAACATGATACAGAAGCCAAATTGATGCCCAAATTTTCCGATCACCAAGTATCTGCTGTTGCACATGGTGTTGGGATAATACGTGAGATAATCCCTCAAAGTTGGTATCTTCTCATTTTCTGTATCTCTTTCTCCGCACTGCCCTCCCCCAGACCCCTCTCTTCACCCTGCTTCCCTTCTCCATTATGATTTCATAACAGAGCCGATACCACAAAACCCCTTCTTCAAAGGATCCTTGCACCCCACCTCACTGCCAGGAAAGGAGTTGAGGCTGATCTCTCTCCTACCAGTACGAGCCCTGCTTCCCTGTCCATCAGCGGGCAGGTGGATGTCCAAAGTACAGGGCACCAGAGAGCTACCCAAGTGGCCCATAACCTAACCAAAGTCAGAACATTTTTCACATCCCATAATGGACTCAAAAGCAATGATAAATTTGAAATAGGTGAGAATAATAAGTCTGGGAGCACTAAGCCCTGTTCACAAATTGATAAAATTCCTCTAGTAAGCTCCCATTTGCCATCTAAAATAGCACAATTAAAAAAATAAATAAATAAAATAAAATAAAATAGCACAATTAAGTAAGCTGTCCTCCAACTATAAAGTATCACCATCTTCTAAAAAAAAGTCGCAAATTGAGAATGGAGATTTAAAGTTACAGGAATGCACTTCTCTTGGCTCCAAATCATAATGACCTCATCTATAATGGAGAAGCAAGAGAGCAAGAGCAAGAGACAGGGAGAGAGAGGGAGAGAGAGAGAGAGACAGAGAGGGAGAGAGAGGGAGAAGCTGAGAATCTGAAGGGGGTGGAGGCTGAACAAAGGGAAAAAGAAGAGAAAAATACTCAGACTTATCACGAGAGATACTGAAGGCTTCAGAACAATTTTTGTTACTAAGGCTTCACATTTAAGCATTTGCATTTCACCACAAAGTCCTAGTTCACAGGAATTCTGACCTGAATACAGGGACTCTCTAAACCATAACAAAACCTGTTCCTTTCTAAGGGAAGCTGCCAGAAGCAACATGCATCTAACCATGGGATATATCCTGTCGCGGTTTTTCAAACAGAATCTCCACTGCAGTGAACTTCAATGGCAGGATATGGTCCAACCCTAAGATACCATTTCCCAAGGTGGCTTCCCGCTGTGGGAGCCAGGCCTCCGGAAAGCAGAGCAAACAAGAGTTATCAATCATTAGGGGGTAGGGTGTCAAACTACATGCAAGATAAATGAATAAGGGGGCGCCTGGGTGGCTCAGTTGGTTAAGCGACTGCCTTCGGCTCAGGTCATGATCCCAGGGTTCTGGGATCGAGTCCCACATGGGCTCCCAGCTCAGCGGGGAGCCTGCTTCTCCCTCTGACCCTCTCCTCTCTCATGCTGTTTCTCTCTCGCTTGCTCTCTAATAAATAAATAAATAAAATCTTTAAAAAAAAAAAGATAAATGAATAAGGTCACATTACTACTTGAATATATTATATGAATTTAAGAATTTAGGGCGCCTGGGTGGCTCAGTCAGTGAAGCGTCTGCCTTCGGCTCAGGTCATGATCCCAGGGTCCTGGGATTGAGCCCCACATTGGGCTCCCTGCTCAGCAGGGAGTCTGCTTCTCCAGCTGCCCCTCACCACACTCACACTCTCTCTCTCTCACTCTCTCTAAGTAAATAAATAAAAATCTTAAAAAAAAAAAAAAAAAGAGAAGAATTTAAGGATGGAAAGAAGAAAAGAGTTTTAAAGCATTTTATTTCCCCCTTCCTTCTTCCAGAAAACATAAAAGTATATATCTTAATATCCTTTCCATTCCAAAATATTCATGCACACACTTACTAATGAAATATGTCTTCTATCTTCTCTTATTTGTGTATTAGGTCATGTATTCACTGAAGTTCAATGGGTGCCTATCAGATGCCAAGCAAAAGCGATTTAGAATTTAAAAGGCCCACATATTTCCCGGTCCCAGACCCTATTCTACCCAGACCAGATCAGGGGGCTCACGCTTTGTGCCCTGAAAAAATACCACATCCCTCTATTATAACACCTACCACACTGCTTATGGGTCTCCTCCCCACCAACTCTATACTCCAAGGGGACAGGGACATTGTATCTTCCACGATGAACACAGTGCCTGGAACATGTAAGTGCCTAATGGGACACTGGTCATTTTTAAACATGATAAGGAGCTTTCTGTCTGGTAGAGGAGAGAGACCTCACCACACAGAACCACAAGATAGGAAGTGTCAGTGCTGAGCTGGGTCTGTAGCCAGGGGGAAGAAAGGATCCAGACTGCCCAGAGAAGGTTCACACACGGTGAAACACTTGATTATGGACCAGGAAAGTCAACAATGTCCAGGAAGATTCGGGAATGAAGAAAACGCTATAAGGTTCTTGCCTATTTCAAACACTAGTTTTACATAAAATACACATGAGGCACAATGATCAGATTGATTCATTTCTTTAGCTCTTCTTGACTTGCAGCAAGTTAGACCAGCAGTCCTCTCCTTAAGTGTATATTTTTTAAAAATCATTGGAGGATTTAAAACAAACGAACAAACCTGACCTCAGCCCAAACCAGTTGAATCAGATTCTCAGGAGGTGGGGTCCCAATATCAGTCTATTTGAATAGCCCCCTAGCTGAGTCTAATATACAATGAGGTTGGCAAACCACTGAGTTATTCTCTCCCTTTTATTTGAAGAAAAAAAAGAGCTCCAAATGAATGATAAAATGCATTGCTGGAATGCAAATCACACATTTTTCTTCACTTTATGTCTCAATAAATCTGTACTGCTGGGTTGCACATTGTCAGCTAAAGGCAGGATTTTATATTAGGGCTAAAAGACTCGTACAGAGCACAGCTTCCTTGGGGAGGTTTTAAAATCCATCACACCTGCCACCTGTAAATACCTGGTACAGAATAATAATTTCCAGCCCCTCTATAAAAATCCTATTATAATTCTGAAAAGAAATATTTGTTTAGACCAAATCCTCACCCTTAGCATATAGATTATCCAGGGTCTATTACTAGAGCATTTTAAACAATACTGGCAACAAGCTAGAAAATAAATGGTCTTCCTTTACATAGTGAGAAGCAGCCTCAATGACAAGTTATATTCTTTCCATCTGATTCAAAAATTTAGCCATTGGTGTATCATGTCATTCTAATAAACACCAGGAGTTAGCACTTTGGAAGAACCCATAGTATCGTGTAAAAAGGCATATTCAAGGCCACAGAAGCCAAATTTCAAAGATTAGAAAGTGTACTAGGATATATCGTTACCTTAAAAGGAAGACAAGTAAGGAAAGGAAATGTGTTTTCTTTCCCCCCCACTAGACTATGTCTTACTCAGAGTAGATGCTCAGTAAATGCTTATTAGATTAGTGAATAAATGTAATTAATTCTTGAGATGTGGTAATGTTAAATGAGATTTCGTAACGTTAAAATGCAAGGTAGACAAATACCGTAGCCAGAGACACTTAGAAGTGAACTCAAGCAATGTTGACAGTGCATGAATTAGAGAACACTGGGGTCTAGATTTAAATTTGAAACATGAAAGAAAAGAGAAACAGGTGCAGGCAAGTGGAAAATGGGTTCACACATGTTGTGTTTTATAAAAGGCTGGTGGAGATTGCACCCCAGATGTGATCTTTAGGAAAGAATTCCTCGTGAACACAGTGGAGAGAACTGTAGACTTTAAATCTGAGGGTTTAATTCCACCCCTTATTAGTGTTATGAAGTTGAATTGGTCTCTCAAAAACTGTTTCTTTTTTTTAAATTTTTTTAAGATTTAAATTTATTTGAGAGAGAGAGAGAGAGCACGCACACAGGAATGGGGGCAGGCGCAGAGGGACAGGGAGAGAGAGATTCCCAAGCAGACTCCCCGCCGAGTGTGGAGCCCAATGCGGGCTCGATCTCACCACCCAGGTGATCAGGACCTGAGCCGAAATCAAGAGTCAGATGTTCAACTGGCTATGCCATCCAGGTGACCCATTTCTTTTTTTTAATGGGTGTAAAGCCACCTGTGTGGGTTTAAGGGCTAATTAATGTAACCTATAGAAAAGCACCTACTGCCTCAGGCACTCAATGAATTTCCTTTCCTTCCTTCCTCTGGCTTTCCCAGCCTTTTAGAAAACTTTCTGACCAGAACTGTCCAACAGAAATTTCTGCGATGACGAAAATGTTCTGTAAATACACCATTCAGCAGAGTAGCCTCCAGCTGTAGGTAGCAATTAAGCACCTGTAATGGGGCTGATGTACATGAGGAACTGAATTTTGAATGTTATGTAATTTCAATTTAAATTAAAACAGCCATAAATGGCTAGAGTAGGAACAGACCAACAACGTGCAGTGGAGTTACTGCAGTGATGGAAATGTTTGAGAAGGGGCTGCTGAGCATCTGAAATGGAGCCAGGAGCGTGAATGAGGACCTGAAGTTTCTACTATAGTTCAAGGTAATTCATTTTAATATAAGCAGCCCCATGTGGCAGGAGGCTATCACACCGAAGACCACAACTCCAGACCAGTGCTTCTCAAATCTTAATGATTTGAATCACCTGAATCACCTGAAGATCTTGTTAAATTGCACGTCCTGGGGGCACCTGGGTGGCTCAGTCAGTTAAGCATCTGCCTTTGGCTCCGGTCATGACCCCAGGGTCCTGGGATGGAGTCCCATGTCCGGCTCCCTGCTCAGCGGGAAGCCTGCTTCTCCCTCTCCCACTCCCCCTGCTTGTGTTCCCTCTCTGGCTGTCTCTCTCTCTGTCAAATAAATAAATAAAATCTTTTTTAAAAATTGCATGTTCTGATTCAATACGTTTGGAGAGAAGCCTGAGACTCTGAATTTCACACCAGCTCTCGGCGATGCTGATGTTTCTGGTTCATGGACCACACTTTGAGGAGCAGGACTCTAGAGCAGTGCTTCCAGTTCTGCGGTCTCTCAACTCTAGGAATCCATGGAACTAACGACAGCAGTCTGGTCAGAATCTGTTTTTGACACTTCAAAAAGCTTAACGATTCTTCTGACCATTGCTGGTAAGAAAGCAAAATAACACAATCCTTACTGGGGAGGCAGCATGGGGTGGAGGGGGCATTTCTAGCGATTTTACTTCTAGGGGTCTGTCACCAAATCCTCTGGCAAAAATACAAAAGGCCTATATACAGGCCATTACACTACTATCTATAATAGTAAAAGACTAAAGAAAAAACCTAAAAGTCTACCAATAGGGAACCAGCCGAATAAACACAAAGGAGGACTATGGGCTATCAAAAGCCCGGCAAACATTTCTATCTACCGGTATGAAGTGAATGCCAGGATCTACTTTAAAAAGAAGCAAATGTGGAGGAAAATGAGTAGGGTATGCTAACATTTACCTGTATTTGTTATTTTTAAGTGTAAAGATAAAACCAAAACTGTTTTCAAAGTTATCTATAGGTCAGGAAAGAGAGCAAAGTAAAAGGTATACGTCTGAATATATCTTGTTTTATAGTTTTGTCTTAGGAGCCATGTGACTGTTTTACAGAATTATACAGCAAAAATTTTATTTTTAAAAAGCCAGGCACCTGGGTGGCTCAGTCGTTAAGCGTCTGCCTTTGGCTCAGGTCATGATCCCAGAGTCCTGGGATCGAGTCCCACATCGGGCTCCCTGCTCCGCGGGAAGCCTGCTTCTCCCTTTCCTGCTCCCCCTGCTTGTGTTCCCTCTCTCGCTGTGTCTCTCTCTGTCAAATAAATAAATAAAATCTTAAAAAATAAATAGCCACGTCTAAAATAAAACACAGGGGTACCTGCCTGGCTGGCTCAGTCAGTACAGCATGCAACTCTTGATCTTGGGGTTGTGAGTTCAAGCCCCATGTTAGGTGTAGAGATTACTTAAAAACAAAATCTTTAAAATAAAGTAGAATAAAATAAATACATAAAAAAACAAAATGTTACATGACTTAAGGATGCTTTAAGTTGGTAGCAAAACCAAATAGAGAGGAATTATTTCAAGTGAATTTAAAACACTGATTTGATAGTACATTCCTAATGGAATAGACCATAGAAGAGTAAGAACTGTAAAATATCTTAAACTATTTGGAGGCAGTATTTGGGGGGGGGCGGTAAAAGGAGGTGGAGAGAGAGAATCTCAAGTAGACTCCCCGCTGAGCATGGAGCCCAATGCAGGGCTCAATCTCACCACCCTGAGATCGTGACCTGAGCCGAAATCAAGAGTCGAACGCTTAACCGACTGAGTCACCCAGGCTCCCCTGGAGGTAGTATTAATGTTATTCTGAGACTGTGTGTATATACCATGGAATAAAGCAGAAAAAATATATATATACTGATACATTGATTTATAGTATAGGAAAAAGGAGATGAAGATGTTGAACAGGTAAGTTAAAACCCCTTATTGTTCTGAACTTTATTGAAAAATAGAATTAACTCATGGCATTTTATATATTTTAAAGTTATGTAATTCCTATCTCTGTCCACTGAAGAGCCAGTCTGAAACAATGACCAACCAGCAATCACGGACACTCTTAGTGCCTAGATATGGCAACTAAATAGGATTTCCCACTAAAAAGAACTAGAGCTCCCTGGAGAATGGCTGATTTCAGACCTGGGGTAAGAAATGTACAAAATAAGCCTAGAATACCTTGTCACACCAGATGGCAGGAAAGTGAGCAAAAGACTAAAAGACTAGTGGCGTCATAAAAAAAGACATTCTGAACATCAATAAGAACAGCTACAATGGACCAAAATACCTCAAATACATTTAAATCCATGAGTTAATAAGCAATGCTTAAAATTAAAAAAAATAATAATAATAAAACAGATGAAGTGCCTGGGTGGCTCAGGCAGTTAAGCGTCTGACTCTTGATTTTGGCTCAGGTCCTGATCTCAGGGTCAAGAGATCCAGCCCTGCGTCTCCTTGCTCAGCAGGAAGTCTGCTTGAGATTCTCTCCCTCTCCCACTGCCCCTCCCTCTGTGCGTGCTCTCTCTCCCTCCCTCCCTCTCTCTCTCTCCCTCTCTATAAGATAATAAACAAATAAATCTTTAAAAAAATAAAAATAAAACTCGCTAGTCATCTTTGAAGGATGCTAGGGAACCAACACCCATTATTTTAAAAATTCACACATAAAGAGGAAGAAGCAAACATTTACCGTGCCCTTCCTATACAAATGATACCTCAGGGCAATGAGCTGATGACAGAGTTTGTCTATGCAGAAATACATAAATTAAATAATTAAAAATAATAATTAAAATGGAATAATAATTAAAATATTTATATTTTATAATATAAATATTATATTTAATATGTTAAAAACAGAATGACAGAAATAGAATGGCTTACAACCCCTAATAAGGAATGTAGGTCATAAACCTCAATAGCTCCTAAGAGAGCAAAGAAACAAGCAAACTTTATGCATCTCCTGATGGCAATACACAATATCTATGAAATATTCTTGCCAAAAAAAATAGGACCACAGGATTTTTAAGGGGGCCCACGGACCAGGTCAATGAAAATATGCTGGAGAATCTATGAACTTGGATGGGAAAAAAATACACCCTGATTTTCAGTAATATTTAACTGAAGTTTAACATTCCCTTCAAATATAAACATAGGCAACGAACTACAGCAGTAGTATTAACAATGCCTAAGACCTTGCTGCCAAAGAATCACATCTTCTTATCAGATGACATATTGGTGAAATTCAAAATACCATTTACAGTCATCATGACTCCACATCATGATGGTTTAACAACCATTCGTGATACCTCTTATTTAATGTCTTCTTTTTTAAAAAAGAGACATATTTAAAAGAAAAGAAACATATATATTAACATATATCACAATGTGTTTTTAATCATTTAAGACCCGAACAGATGAAACTGTTGCCATTATAATCCCATTTGTTATTTTATGCTTTTAAAAACATTTTGAGAAGGAAATACTGTAAACCCACCAGGAAGATACAATCAGCAAACCCCAGAATGTGGTAAACTCTACATGACAAATGAACAGTTTCTTCAAAAATAAACTGCAAGAAACATAGACCAAGAGGAAGCCTACAGAAGAAAGAGACGTCAATACAAGAACCCACTGAAACGTATGGACCTTACATGCATCCTGATGTGAAGAAACTAGTTTAAAAACTATGTGATAGTTGGGGAAATTTGAACATGGACTAGATATTTCATACTAAGGAATTACTGTTAATTTGTAGGTGGAATAATGGTATTACGACTATGTTTTTTTAAGTCCTTATCTCTTAGAGATTAATACTGAAATATTTATGCATGAGGTTCTATGATGCCTGAGATTTACTTTCTGATAATCTAGAAGGGAGGAAGTGGAGAAGAAACAAGATGAGTTGATAAGTTTTGAAAATGGGTGATAGACAAAAATAAACTCAAAAGGGATTAAAGACCTAAATGTTGAGACCTGAAACCAAGAAGTCCTAGAAGAGAGTACAGGCAGTAATCTCTGACATCAGCCATAGCAACATTTTTCTAGAGGCAAGGGAAACAAAAGCAAAAATAAACTACTGGGACTACACCAAAATAAAAAGCTTCTGCACAGCGAAGGAAACAAAACTAAAAGGCAGCCTACTGAATGGGAGAAGATACTTGCAAATGATGATACATCCCCTAAAGGGTTAGTATCCAAAATATATACAGAACTTAAATAATTCAACATCCAAAAAAACCCCCAAACAATCCAATTTAAAAAATGGGCAGAAGACATGAACAGTCATTTCTCCAAAGAAGACATGCAGATGGCCAACAGACACATGAAAAGATGCTCAACGTGACTGGGCATCAAGGAAATGCAAATCAAAACTACAATGAGGTGGGAGGATGGGTTAGCCTGGTGATGGGTATTGAGGAGGGCACATTCTGCATGGAGCACTGGGTGTTATGCACAAACAATGAATCATGGAACACTTCATCTAAAACTAATGATGTAATGTATGGGGATTAACATAAGAATGAAAAAAAAAAAACTACAATGAGGGGCGCCTGGGTGGCTCAGTCAGTTAAGCGTCCAACTCTTGGTTTTGGCTCAGGTTGTGATCTCGGGGTCTTGAGATCGAGTCCTGAGTCGGACTCCGTGCTCAGGGGGGGCGTCTGCTTCTCCCTCTCCCTCTGCCCTTCCCCGCCCCACCCCAGCTCCTGCGCATACACGTGCACATGCTCCCTCTCTCTCTCAAATAAATAAATAAATCTTTTAAAAATAAAATGAAATGAAAATGTAAAGTAAGTTGCATTGCATATTGATATGGACAGAGTAACAGTGGTCAGCTCTGCTGGACATTATAAATCCAGCAAAAGGGAACTTGGCAAGTTATCCATCTCTCCAGTCCTGCATAGGACCAAGAGTCCCCCGATCTGTTAACAAGTCACTCACAATCAGAAGGCAGGTACCAAGAGTAGAAGTATGGGTGTCATAAAGGTAGGGGGTGGCTTGGACAGACATGTGATTTCTTTTGTCTTTGCTCTACATTCACCGAGCAACTTCAGGGCTCATACTTTCTAAGTAGATATTTCTGTTGGGATGGTCTTCCTGGGAGCACCTGTCAAATTTAACAGCAACAACCCTCATTATAAATTAATACATTTATTTTCAGGTATAAATGTGAGTTTGAACAGCAAGAATCATTTTATCTAGAGCCTGGTGACCCCCTCCAAAGAAATGACCATGATGTCCCAGACACAGAAGACTGGAATATTCCACCAACGTACAGGAATCCAGAGCTTCAGAGGTCGGCTTTCTTATCTACAATGCTAGAAGCATATTCATAAAGGTTTGCCAAAACCACAGTCCGGTATTTAACTAAGTAATGAAGCAAGCTCTTCCAAAAATTGCACCATAAATAACACCCATCAGATTTTCTTATACTTGTGATTATTATGCAGAACAATGGGACAGGACGCTTCTGAAATTAGCAAAACATTTTTCCTCTACTTATCTTCACCATACGTCCTGTTGAACTTCTTAGACTCGAGGTGGGCGAGTGGGGCTAACCAATTTTTCAGTATTCTATAACAATACAACAGAAGTTGAGAGAAGAGCAAGCTTAGTGTGGGTCTATAATCCAGCAAGGAATCCATCCAATTGCACCCATTCACTTTAATTGTACCTCAAGGTATTTCCACCCAGTCCGAACTTCAACCTCTGGACCTTCCCAACCCTGCTCATTCCTGGAATTGTTTCTCTTTCCCCCCTCCCCAATGATTTTATTTATTTGAGAGAGAGAGAGAGGGTGAGCAGGAGGGAGAGAGAGAATCTCAAGCAGACTCCCCGCTGAGCACGGAGCCCGAAACGGGGCTCCATCCCACAACTCTGAGCACAACCTGAGCCAAAACCAAGAGTTGGGCATTCAACCGACTGAGCCAGCCAGGTGCCCTGGAACTGTTTCTTTCTATTCTAACTCTGTGGGAACAAGAGCAGGCCTATAGCCAAAGGATACTAGTGGAAGGGAAATGAAGTCAATGACTACAATGACTGATGGGTCAAACTGCCAGATTGAACCTTAAAATTAACAGAGAATTTAGATGGGATTATTGGACATTTTTTGGCTTTCTTCTTTATCCATTTTGTGAATACCAAATTTTCTAACAAGGAGAAGTCTTTTTTAAATCTGTGTTCTTTCTTAAAAGACCCGGAAAAGTGAAGGGACCAGAAGCAAGCATGAAGAATAACATCAGAAGCCTTCTTGACTCCTCGTTCTGAATGCCTGTGCTAATTTGGATTCAGAGCTCACCTTCTCTCCTTTGACCTGTGATTCTTTGTTGACAACCTCAGGTTTCCAAACTGCTGACTTAAAGCTCCCTGGATTTGCAAGTGGGGCATGCATCATTATCAAGTATTATTTATTTATTACGTTCATGCTAATGGGCCCCATCAGAATACCTGACTTTGTTTTCTGCAGTGCCTTGACATTTACAAAAACTTTTCTGAACCCTTTTGTTTTTAATTTTTGATCCACCGGATGGTGACAGATGAAGAAAGTGAAGCTCAGAGAGGTGAAATGGGTCACCCAACTGATGCTGTTCAAAAGTGGCAGAATCGGGGGCAAAATACAAACCCCCAGCACTAAGTAAAGTGCATCTGCTATCCTACTACATTCCCTCCTACATGATTCTGTTAAATAACTTCAGGGGGGCCTGGGTGGCGAAGTTGGTTAAGTTGTCCAACTCTTGGTTTCGGCTCAAGTCATGATCTCAGGGTCCTAGAATCAAGCCCTGTGTTGGGCTCCACGCTCACCGGGGAGTCTGCTTGGGATTCTCTCTCCCTCTCCCTCTGCCGCTCCCTGCCACTCCTGCCAGCTCGCTTGTGCTCCCTCCCAAATAAATACATAAATCTAAAAAAAATAAAGTAAAATAACTTCAGAATAGAGGACCCATCCCTTTTTTTCTCTCTCTAACCCATATTTGATGAAAATGGATGAAGCTGCAAAAATGCAGGTCGGATCATTCAAACGCTCTTTTTTAAATGCCTGGTCTTTTATCGGATCATTGACTATGACTTCAATATTATATTTTCCCATATATGTTATAATGGATAATACAGTCCACGATAACTGTAGACTCGGTTATCATAGAACTAAAACAGTTCCTATAGAATTATATAATTATTTTATATTTTACTTGGAATTTTGTGGGCAAATAATAACCTAACCCACTCCAATCAATTTAATCAATACTGTCCACACTACTTAAGTACACAACCTTCCGTAATATGTGTCCACTTTAATCATCACGATGTCATCCCATAGCAATAAGAGAAAGCTACCAATATCAAATCTTCTGGAAAACTAGAGTTTGGCAGAAACTCGAGTGAACGCTAGTTGAAGGGGCCAGCATCCACCGCCTTGGTTGGCTACTGATCCTTAACACACACACACACACACACACACACACACACACCCTCGCACAAAGAGAAGTATGTGGAGAGAGAGGGCATAGGCACCTGAAGTATGTGAAGGTAACCACACTTACAGCCTGGAACAATGCAGCCTCTTCTGAGGGAGCTGATCTGTCTTAGGGATGCTCAAATCAAGTTTATATCTGTGACTTTTCTGAGGAGGGGACCCCTCCCAGACTTCTACCTAGAGAGCAGAATGTGTGCGAATTCTCCTCGCCTGCTTGGTGGAAATCGTCCAACTGGCAGCAACTTCAACAACCCACAGTGACCTTTTTATTACCATCTCCTTAATGGTATCCTGTTCAATCCAGCAAATATATTTTTACTATCAAGTAGGTCCCTGACACGGCCAGGCTGCGGAGCACAGAGAAATAACCAGCCCTGCCTTCACGGAATTCATAACACAGCAGTGAAGAAAAACACTGAAGAAAGAGTCTGACTTATTTAGCGTAATTCCCTCTAGGTCCATCCACTTTGTCAAAAATGGTACGACGGACAGGACCTAACCTAATCTGAGATTCCGTGGGAGGCTTTCCTCATGAAGTGATACTTCATCGGAGACTTGACCGATGAAGACAAAGTTGTTCGGGTCAAGAGAAAGGAAACAGTACGTATTGTCCATTACCCTCCCTGCCGGCAGCCCGTGGATGTAGCTCATCCAGATGAGCGGCCACCTAATCTTCCAAACATGTGCAGCTTAAAAAGAGTCTAGCAAATCTTGGTTCATTATTTCAAACACTGACCAAAGGTTGTGGGTTAGATGAGTTGAGAAAAAGTTTCCTTGACCTTTTATGAATGTTTACCTTTTCATCGGCATCTAGGTGGTCTTTGTGCTCTATTTTCTTGTTGGAACTCCATTTAGATTCTATCACCAAATGCAGTAGGCAGAATAATGGCTCCTCAAAAATGCCCATGCCCTAGGCCCCTGGAACCTGTGAATACATCACCTCACATACTGTGATATAATAAGAAAGATATATTTTAGTCTTGGCTCACCCCGCCCAGCTCCTAAAAGTGATAAGAGAGAGAGGAGCATCTTCTCTTCTTCATAACAAGCCCCATTACAGGAAGCCTGGGTGGCTCAGTCAGTTAAGCATCTGCCTTTGGCTCAGGTCATGATTCCAGGGTCCTGGGATCGAGTCCCTCATCGGGCTCCCTACTCAGTGAGGAGCCTGCTTCTCCCTCTCACTCTGCATACTTGTGCTCTCTCTCTGTGTCAAATAAATAAGTAAAATCTTAAAAATAAATAAATAACAAGTCCCATTCAACAACACCCAAGTTTATGTTAATGAGGTGACATTTGGAAAGCCCCTAAGGAGGAGGGGAGCTGGTTACCAGGGGAACCAACCTGCTTGGAGGGTTGGAACCTTCAGCCCCACCCCAGGGAGGGGAGAAGGGCTGGAGGCTGAGCCAATCACTAATGACCAATGGTTTCATCACCTGTGCCTACATAATGAAGCCTTCCATAAAAATCCTAACCACAGGGGAGCCTGGGTGGCTCAGTACATTAAGCATCTGGCTCTTGGTTTCAGCTCAGGTCATGATCCCGGGCTCTGGGTTCCGCGCTCAGCAGGGAGTCTGCTTGAGGATTTGCTCCCTCTCCTTCTGCCCCTCCCCACCGTGCCCTCTGAAATAAATAAATAAATAAATAAATAAATAAATAAATAAATAAATATTTAAAGAAAAAGTCCTAACCAAAGGACTCAGAGTCCTTCCAGTTTGGTGAACACACTGAGGTTCTGGGAGGGTGAAGCTCCCTGCCCTTTCCCTTCCCCATACCTTGCCCTATGCATCTCTTCTATCAGGCTGTTTCTGAGTTGTATCTTTTCATAATCAACTGGTAATTTAATAAATAAAGTGTTTCCCTGAGTTCTGTGAGCTGCTCTAGCAAATTACTGAACCTGAGGCGGAGGTCATGGGAACGTTCAATCAGACGTATAAGGTGTCAACCTGGGGCTCTGGACTGGCGTCTAAAACGGGGGTAGGGAGCTGGGAGAGCGCAATCTTGGGGGACCGAGCCCATAACCTATGGGTCTGCGCTACCTCCAGGTAGTGTCATAACTAAATCATAAGACACCCAATTTTATCTGGAGAATTGGGAGAACTGATGGAAGTAAGAAAATCCATGTACATCTGTGGTCAGAAGTACTAAGTGCAGGAAAACACAGTTTTTTCCATTTCTATGGCAAAAGGGCCCTTGCAGATGGGATTACGGTTAAGTACCTTGAGATGGGGAAGTTATCCTGGATTTATCCAGGTAGGCCCCAGCTAATCACACGAGTTCTTAAAAGGGAGAACCTTCCCCAGCTGCAGTCAGAAGGAGATGTGACCACAGGAGAGTCAGAGAGACACGCAACGTTGCTGGCTTTGCAGATGGAGGGGGACCCCAGGAGCCCAGGAAGGCAGGCAGCCTCAGAAGCAGAAGACAACAAGGAAATCCACTCTCCCCCCTTCCAGAAAAGAACACAACCCTGCCAAATGCCTTGATTTTAGCCACGCGAGACCTGCGTCCGATTTCTGTCCTACAGAACTGTCAGATAATAAACTTGTGTTGTTTTAAGCCACTAAGGTTGTGGTGCTTTTTTTAACAGTAACAGAAAAGTAACACACTAGGTCAACAATGGGTGTGATACTTAAAACAACACTGGAATCATAATGTTTTAACTATTTATATTCATCTCAATGAATTTCCTTAGTAACAAGATAGTTACATCAGTAAACAAGAGTCTCTCAAATTAACAGCACACAAAGCTGATCAAGAGCCATCCTGGATTAAAACACTTTCATTATTTGCCAGGGAGAAAATGAAATACAACCATACCATCAAACCACAAACTACTGAACTAGTTTTATGCAAACCATCAAAAGTAAAAAATGTAAATTCAGGGATCTCTTCTTAACTATTCTGTCCTGTATGACTCTTAGATAGTCAAGAATACAGGGGAAACATATTAATACTCACCGTCTATGCCATAAAAGGAAGGGAGACTAGTGAGAGCGACTGTACCTCACCTCGAATGTACATTAACTTACTGGATTTTCATTCAACCCTAAAAGGTAGGTTATCATCTTGCCAAAATTTGAGAGTCTTTTCACAAGGTTCATAAGGTAAATAAGTAACAGCACTGGATCAAAATCCAGATAAGGCTCTAAAGCCTGTGTTCTTCCCATTCCGCGACGCTAAGAGAATAATTGTGGGAAGAAAGTAAGAAAGGTGCTCAGTTCCAGAACGACGACTTCTCAGTTCCTACGGCATTTGCGTTGTACCCCTCCCTCCCCATTTTCTAGATTCTGCCTGTGGTGTTTTATACGTCCGTTGCATTTGCTTTATTAGATTATAAATGCAGAAACTACCTCATGGATATTTCTGTGCCCCCCCCCATATGCATATCTACACAGTATCTAGTACTGTTACTGTTATGGTTGTTGCTACTATTGTAATTACCATTATTACTGTTAACCACTGTTACCATTAACAGTGAAAACAGTATCTAACACCCTGAGTGCACCCTATCTATGTACCAGGCACTGTCCCAACAATTTCATGATTTCACAGTCCTAATTCATTCCGTCCTCCTAACAATCCTGAGAGGTTGGTACTACTGTTACTGATATTTATAAAGAAACTGAGGCACAGAGATGTCACACAATGTGCCCAATATCACACAGCTAGTCAATGGCAGAACCTGGAGAGCAACCCCAGCAGTGTGGCCTCACGGTCACTGTCCCATGGGAGTACATTACTGGCATCTATTAGGGACTCAGAAAACCTTCCCCATTATCCTAACAAAAATGAGGTGGCTTAATAAACGTAACGGTGTGGCCGGGGCCATGCTAAGGGCTTATCTATGTCACTCCATTTGCAACTCACAAAACCTCCATGGGATAGGGATCATGTGCACACACCTTCACCGGTGAGAAACGTGCCTAAGGTCAGAAAATCATGAAGTCTGGGGGCGCCTGGGTGGCTCAGTCGGTTAAGCGACTGCCTTTGGCTCAGGTCATGATCCTGGAGTCCCTGGATCGAGTCCCACATCAGGCTCCCTGCTCGGCAGAGAGTCTGCTTCTCCCTCTGACCCTAACCTCTCTCATTCTCTCTCTCTCAAATAAATAAATAAAATCTTAAAAAAAAAAAAAGAAAATCATGAAGTCTGTATTTTTCCCATTCTACACACTGCCTCCCTGACAGTAACAAAAATAAATCATGTAATATTGAAGATTCTGATACCATGCAAGGAGATCACGTGATACAAATTATCCTGCATCTCTAACAGTCAGCACTGATTAGCACGGCCCCTTTGATTGTATGTTCAACAATTATTTTCATAAGCGTTGTTGTAATGAAAACGAGAGAGGACATAATATCTATATATGTTAGTCTCCCTCCGTCCTCCGATTTGTGGTTGGTCGAAATGAGAAAGCGTGAAACACATGGGCAAATCGCCTATTCTCTTTGGATACCTGTCTGAGGACTGTGAGTCATACAGCCTCGATGGATGTGGGGAGGGGGCATTAACTGGGGTCAGTGTGTGGAGGACTGGCCTCTCACCTCCAGGACCCTCCCAAGCCCCAGACCCCTCTGTGAAAATTCAACCAGGGGCACCCAGGTGCACATACTGCAGAGGCCCGGAATAGAGCTCCAGGCGGGCAGGCAAGGTGGATGCAGGGATGGGGGAAGGGTAGATTCTCAAGGACGGGATTAGCACAGGGCAGCAAATGCACTGCTGTTGCCAAGAGTCTGGATGATGAGAGTTTAGGACAGATACATCGCCCTCTCTCCACCCGCCCCTGTACGGCACAGGCGGAAACAGACAACCCTGTTCTCAGCAAGCAGCCGAGAAGCCACTGCCCATAAAACTTCAAATTCCTACGACTGCCTGCTCACTGAGGCTCTATCAGAAGTTCTGAAGGTCTTTTTTTTTTAACTATTGTAAAATCTAAATGAGCCTTCCTACGGATTATCAAAACAAAACTGCCTGGGGCGCCTGGGTGGCTCAATTGGTTAAGCGACTGCCTTCGGCTCAGGTCATGATCCCAGGGTCCTGGGATCGAGTCCCACATAGGCTCCCGGCTCAGCAGGAGCTCCCACTCCCCCTGCTTGTTTTCCTGCTCTCGCTGTCTCTGTCTCTGTCAAATAAATAAATAAAATCTTTAAAAAAAAACAAAAAACAAAAAAAACCCTGCTTGTTTCTGCGTGTGGTTTAAACTGTCAAATGTGATCCTGGGGTGAAGACAAGCAACCAGTGGGCAGTTAAAAGAAGGAAATCAACAGCCAGTCAAAGCACAGACAGAAAATCCCGGTGTGGCTGGGGTTCGGGCTCCAGCTGTGTCCCTGCCCTCTGCGGTCTGGCACATTAACCTCCTCAAACTCTGTAAAGTCCTAAATCCTCTGTTTCACCTACACCAGTGGTGAGCTGGATTTCTCACTAGTACACTCCTCAAACACCAACCAGGCACCAGAAAAGAGCAGTCTGCGTCAGGTCTAGAAAGTTCCTGGCACTTGGCCTGAGGGAAGGGCAGGCAGAGGCGGAAGGGAGATTTCCTGTGAGCTCTTCAACCCTCCACAAGGGCTCACACCAGAAAAACCCACTCGCCTGCTTAGTCAGCTTCCCTGCTCCCGATTTAACCCAGCCAGCTCTCAAACTTTTCAACAGAATGCCTCCATTAGGCAAAGAGAAGAAAATCACCGTTCGTGGGGAACCTGATGCCAGCCCCAACTTTTTCGACTCTCGGGGGGTATCCTTAAAACCCATGTAAATTGCACTGTGTACAGGGCAAACCATTTAGTATAAAAATAACGTGCAAAACATGGTTTTTTTTTCAAGATTTTATTTATTTGGCAGAGACAGAGAGAGAGAGAACAAGCAGAGGGAGAAGCAGGCTTCCCGCTGAGCAGGGAGCCCAATGCAGGACTCGATCCCAGGACCCTGGGATCATGACCTGAGCCAAAAGCAGCCACTTAACAACTGAGCCACCCAGGCGCCCCAAAACATGGTTCTTTCACAGGTAATATGGGGCATCTCTCAGAAGTGGAAACATGGAAGGCCTAAGAACAGAGACCCACCTGCATCAGTGATCAGGGATATGCAGATTAGAGATACTCTTTACATTCATTTGACTGTCAAAACTTTAAAAGTCTAATAATACCAAGTGTTAGAAAGGATGTTTGTTCACATACTCAGCTGGTGGCTGTGTAAACCGATACAACTGCTTTGGGAAAACAGTTCAGCATTTTGTGAAGCTGAAAAGTCACGTGCCCTACCATCTAGCTCTGTGTCCGTCCGTCCCCCTGCCGCCCTCCCGCCCCAGATACTCTATATGCACATGTGTGTGTATAAAAGAAGCGCTGGGGCATCTGGGTGGCTCAGGCGGTTGTGCTCTGACTCTTGATTTTGGCTTAGGTCATGACCTCAGGGTAGTGAGATAAAGCCCCAGGTGGGGTTCTGCGCTGAGCATGGAGCCTGCTTAAGATTCTCTCCCTCTCCCTCTGCCCTTCCTCCCACTTGTGCTCTCTTTCTCTCTCTAAAAAACAGAGAAAAAGAAGTGCTTATATGTGATCAATAGAAGACATGTAGAAGAATGTTCCCGGAAGTCCTGTTCACTATAAGAAAAAACCTGGAAAAAACCCAAATGCCCATGAACTGAATTAATAAAGTATATATGCACAGGAAAGAATATTACACAAAGTGAGGGATCTTGTAGCATTGCATAACAGTACAGATGAATCACAACAGATGATCTATAGCATGGTATCCTCTTAATAAAGTTAAAACAATGATAATAAAAGCATACTTTTTGGGGCACCTGGGTGGCTCAGTCATTAAGCGTCTGCCCTTGGCTCAGGTCATGATCCCAGGGTCCTGGGATCGAGCCCCGCATCGGGCTCCCTGCTCGGTGGGAAGCCTGCTTCTCCCCCTCCCACTCCCCCTGCTTCTGTTCCCTCTCTCACTGTTTCTCTCTGTCAAATAAATAAATAAAATCTTAAAAAAAAAAAAGATTGTATTTATATATTTGAGAGAGAGCACACAAGTGCGCGGAGGGACAGAGGAGAGAAGCAGACTCCCCACTGAGCAGGGAGCCTGATGTGGGGCTCAATCCCATCCTGACCTGAGCTGAAGGCAGATGCTTAACTGACTGAGCCACCCAGGTGCCCCTAGACAGACTTATTTATGAATGACTATTTACTCAATAAAGATTAAAATAATCTAAATATCTGGATAGCAGTAAGACTAATCAGTTCACTGATGGTGCTTTATGATTTAAGATCTAACAGAAAACCTAAGACAAACCAAGTCTAAAATAAGCATAAATCGGGCACCTGGGTGGCTCAGTTATTAAGTGTCTGCCTTCGTCTCAGGTCATGATTCCAGGGTCCTGGGATCGAGCCCCGCATCGGGCTCCCTGCTCCGCACGAAGCCTGTTTCTCCCTCTCCCGCTCCCCCTGCTTGTGTTCCCTCTCTCGCTGTCTCTCTGTCAAATAAATAAATAAAATCTTTTTAAAAAATTAAAAAATAAAAGCATACTTTTTAGAAATACACAAAGGAACAAAACTGTAAAAAAAAAAAAAAAGAGAGAGAGAGAGCAAGGGAATGGTGAGAGGTTGGTGATGATCTCTGGTTGGGGAAGAAGGTGGGCAGAGGGCCTGACCAGGCAGATGTGATTCAGGATGGTGATGATCTCTGGTTGGGGAAGAAGGTGGTGATGATCTCTGGTTGGGGAAGAAGGTGGGCAGAGGGCCTGACCAGGCAGATGTAAGTTACCATCATGATCCTAGTTTTAGGGCTGGTGATGGGTTTGCGAAACTTACTGCATAAAAAATAGTAATTTAGCCATTTGTGGGCCAACACTGAACACGTGTCACGAGCCAAGGATTATTACCCCTGCCACTGGAATCTAAAATGTAAATTAAATCAGGAGCACCTGGCCAGCTCAGTCAGTGCAGCATGCGACTCTTGATCTCAGGGTCGTGAGTTCAAGCCCCACACTGGGGGTAGAGCTTACTTAAAAAAAAATAATAAAATAAAAAATAAATGATGTTCCAGGAAGACGCATTATATTACATATCCTGTGACTTTATATACTCTCTGGCAGCCCTGGGGATACAAATAGCAAAAAGCCTGGGGCAGGGGTGGGGGGAGTCAGTGGGGGGGGGTGCAATGTTAATTGTCCAAGGCTTTTTTCTTTTCCTCCCCAGTTTTCTGCTCAGTTCACAAGAGGCAGGATAGCGCAGTGGTTAGGAGCACAGGGTCTGGGGCCAGACTGCTTTGTGGGGCAGCTTGAGAAATGGTTCTTCTAGACTCTTTTTTTAAGATTTTTTTTTTTTTAAGTAATCTCTACACCCAACGTGGGGCTCGAACCCACAGCCCCAAGATCAAGAGTCACATGCTCCACTGACTGAGCCACCCAGGCGCCCTTAAGTGTGATTTTTCATAGACTCTCTCTCTCTGCATCATTAACATAAATAGCCAAGTTTTTGTGCTCTATCACTTATCTGATGACTTTAATTAACGCAGACTTCTGTAACCATTTAAAAAAAGGTCCCCAAATCTATGGACTAAAAGTTTTTCTAATTTATTAAAATGAAAATTATTTAAATCTTCATTCACAGCCTACTTATACTTTCACTATGAGCAATTCTGAGAAATTGGGTTATCTGATTTCTACAGTGTTAGCAGGTCAGAAGTCATCATTTAGAAAGAATGCAGACTTCCGGAGATATGGTTCAGTAACACAGAAAAAATCACATGTGACAACTGTGAGAAAAAAAATAAGACAAATAATTCACTTCAATGGCCCCTGAGCATTTTACTATTACTGCCACTCAGCAGAATAATTAAACTTCACGACGATGATCCTGAATCATGAAGAAAGTGTTATGTTGAATACACTTTACTAAAAGGTAAATAGTCTTATATATTTGTTTTAAATATACCATGAAGATTTTCTTTCTTTTTTTTTTTTTTTTAAGAGAGGGAGAGAGGTGGGGGAAAGGGCAGAGGGAGAGGGAGAGGGAGAGAGAGAATCGTAAGCAAGCTCCATGCCCAGCACAGAGCCCAGCGTGGGGCTGGATCTCACGACCCTGAGATCATGACCTGAGCTGAAATCAAGAGTCTGACACTCAACCAACTGAGCTACCCATGGTAGGTGGCCCTACCATGAAGACTTTTAAAAAATGTTTTGTTTTTTTCTGAGCAAAATCTCCAAGATTAGTTGCAAATGGACCCACAAGAAAATGACATGCCCTAGAAAGCTGTTCCATACAAATTAATAAAATGTGGGGCGCCAGGGTGGCTCAGGCATTAAGCGTCTGCCTTCCGCTCAGGTCATGATCTCAGGGTCCTGGGATAGAGCCCTGCATCAGGTTCCCTGCTCCGTGGGAAGCCTGCTTCTCCCTCTCCCACTCCCCCTGCTTGTGTTCCCTCTCTCTCTGTGTCTCTCTCTGTCAAATAAATAAATAAAATCTTAAAAAAAAAATCAATAAAATGTGGAAGAACTGCTGCCCAAAATGATGAATTAGTTAACAGAAGTGAGTCATCCATTACATGAATAATGCCACTCAGGGCGCCTGGGTGGCTCAGTCGTTGAGCGTCTGCCTTCAGCTCTGGTCATGATCCCAGAGTCCTGGGATCGAACCCCGCGTCGGGCTCCCTGCTCAGCGGGAGGCCTGCTTCTCCCTCTCCCACTCCCCCTGCTTGTGTTCCCTCTCTCTCACTGTGTCTCTGTCAAATAAATAAATAAAAAATCTTAAAAAAATAAAAATAAAAAAAAATAATACCACTATACTGGATTTAAAAGTAAACTTTAATACTTGGAAGAGTGCATTTTAAGTTAATCTGTAAAATTCGCCTGTGTGAAAGGATTCGTTTTTCTCTGATGATCCTCAATAAAGAATACTACAAGGAAGTTTTTGTAGCTTTTTTTAATAACCTTCCCAAAACTTATATACACAAGCAATTACCTGGGGAAGCAATTCACTTCTTCTACAGATGTGGCTACTGTTCCCTGAAAACTCCTCTTCAAAAATAGCCTACTTTAATTTCAGCCCTAACGCGTCCATCTGATTTACCAAACCTTGCTGCAAACAGGTTAGTACTGTTCCTAGAACTCAAGTGCTACCATTTCAGTTCAAAGCCAGGCACGCAGTCAGTAGAGTACAGGCATTTCAAAGATGAACTGCCCTCTCCAGCCTTAACACATTCTCCCCCGCTGGTGATGTCGACCTTGATGTTGCGATATGGTCAGTGTAATGAGTTGGGAGCAAGGGCCTGAAGAATACAGACGAAGGGCACCTCAGCCAAGATGTGTGCCAAGAGAGACAGGGAAGAAGACTGCCTGACTCACAGGGCCGTCTAGAGAGTCTTTAAGCAGCCAGAAGATGGGGGACACACTGGTCACGCTGTGGTTTGTGCAGGCTGAGAGCTGGAAACTACTTGGGTG
>NW_023270387.1:5217029-5221844 GCF_011800145.1 Mirounga leonina
TTGAGCCCTGTGTCAAGCTCCGTGCTAAGCAGGGAGTCTGCTCAGGATTCTCTCCCTCTGGCCCTCCCCCCACTCGCACTCGCTCACTCTCTAAAATAAATAATCTTAAAAAAAAAGAAATGTGATCTATTATAAAATTCCTATTGGGGGCACCTGGGTGGCTCAGTCGGTTAAGCATCTGCCTTCAGCTCAGGTCATTATCCCAGGGTCCTGGGATGGAGCCCCACATCGGGCTCCCTGCTCAGCGGGGAGCCTGCTTCTCCCCCTATTTGTGAGCGCGCTCTCTCTCTCTCTGTCAAATAAATAAATAAAATCTTAAAAAAATAAAAAATAAAATTCCTTTTGGGAATTAGGGATTCATTCAATCATCTGATGTTCATTATCTATTGTAAGGTAGGCACTGTGCTCAGCAGAGGCAGATGTTAATTAAATAATCTCACACATGAAAGGGGGAAGGGAGGAGATATTTTTGGAGACGGGCAGGATCTAGAGTTCCTCAGTTGCGCACTTACACAAGCCACAAAGCCCCTCAACTTACATCCTTGCTTACATGACGCTAAAGAACAGTCCCGCTCAGCAGGTCTGCAAGCCAGCTGGAGACCCTGCTGTGCACACAGAGAGCATTCACTGGATGTTTGTCGAATAAACAGATGAAGGCTATACAGTTCAACACCACTAAACGACTCCTTCAAAAACTTCTGGGCCTTAACCTTTGAAAGGAGGAAACTGAACAGAAAGGAGGAGCCCAAGGGCCAGGCCCTTTGCCAGACAATCACAGGTGTGCACCTGTCCACTGACCGACTAGTGTTCTTTCCTCCTCAAGCCCATGCCCACCTCACACCAAGCTACTTGCAGTTCCTTAAGCAAAACCTTCTTCTCCTAGTTCACCTGGAAAACTCCTATTCAGGCTTCCAATTCCTGATCACCTTGTCTGCCTTGTGTCCCAACCCTACCTCACCCTGATGACCTTGATTTCTGCCTTCCTTCGTGCCGTCTGTACTTTGTGCTCGCCTCTACCACACTTGTCATAACTTCTTACCATTACGTGATCATGAACTCTCTCAAACTAAATCCTATTCATCTTTGTAGGCAGTGGTCTAGAACCTAGAACACCACAGATGCTCAAGGTGTGCCAAATGAAAGAATGAAAGAATCCATGTCCAGCACCGTGCTACAAAAGGAGTGGGATAAAGTCCGTGCCCTCGAAAAGCTTACCATCTTAGATAATAAATAAATGAAAAGATGTAGAAAAACTAGTAAGAATTAAAATATTAGAATTCTAGGGGTGCCTGAGTGGCTTTGATTTCGGCTCAGGTCATGATCTCAGGGTTGTAAAATCGATCCCTACTTAGTGGGGAGCTTGCTTGAGAGTCTCTCCCTCTGCCTATCCCCCCTACCCCTTGCTCCCACACACACTCTCTCTCTCTAAAGTAAATAAATCTTGGGGCGCCTGGGTGACTCAGGTCATGATCTCAGAGTCCTGGGATCAAGCCCTGCATCAGGCTCCCTGCTCAGTGGGGAGTCTGCTTCTCCATCTGCCCCTCCCCCTACTCGTGCACGCTCTCTCTCTCAAATAAATAAAACCTTTAAAAAAATAAATCTTTAGGGGCGCCTGAGTGGCTCAGTCGTTGGGCGTCTGCCTTCGGCTTAGGTCATGATCTCAGGGTCCTGGGATCAAGCCCCGCATCGGGCTTCCTGCTCTGCGGGAAGCCTGCTTCTCCCTCTCCCACTCCCTCTGCCTTGTGTTCCCTCTTTCGCTGTGTCTCTCTCTGTCAAATAAATAAATAAAATCTTTTAAAAATAAATAAATAAATAAATAAATAAATCTTTAAAAAATAAAAAATAAAATATTTAGAATTCTAAGTCAACGTTACACTTAAAGAAAATAAATTACTGTACCCTTTGTAGATACCATCACACATCCTCACAAAATTTAGAAATAAAAGACTAGAAATAAACACACAAAATATAAAGGTAAATACAGTTAGTGGCATGTAAATGATTCTGATCTTTTTATATGTGTCTGCATATTTAAAATCAATGTGAACTCATTTTTCATCAGAATAAAATAATGAAAATAAATATAACCAAAAAAAGCTCACCATCTCTTCACTGGGAATAGGATAAATATGTGAAATAATAATTGAAGATTTTTGCTAGAGATGCAAACTTGATAGTCATTATAAGAAATATGCATTTTTTCATATACGAATTATGTACAGATGTTAGGATGTAAACTGCTAAATGGTATCCAATTAGATAAATCTCCTCAGGTACTCTAGGAAACCCATCGCCTCCTATCACAGCTGTTGTCGTTTGCGCTGATAGCAACTAATGGCCGAAGCCGAAGTTACAGAGTCGGCTTGAAAACATAGAGTGCTTCTTACCATGAATGCCTGGCACATAATAAGTCCTCGATAAACTTTTATTGAGTGATGTGATATTCTTAATCAAAGGGAAAAATTATCTACAAATGAGGCAAGTGTATCAGGAGCTGGGGTTACCTAGAACACATCCTTCTCATAATGAAAACAGGCCCCAAATGTTTCCCCTGTACTTAGCACCCAGTTGCCAAAAGGGCTATTCTTCCCCCTTTTTGGTAAAAGGAGTAGAAAAGAATTGTGTCTGACCCTCCATATACAAACTATCCTTCCATCTACTATCCATATGGTAATAACACATCCACTCACCAGCCTCCCCCATGGCTCCCTGGCTATAGCTGGGGATTCAAACTTAAATCTGGGAGGTAAATTTTAATACTGAGAGTTTAAAATAATGAGTATAAAGAATACTGGATATCTGGTAAACTGCATTTTTCTGATTGCTGGGTCAGACAAGGAAAAACTGCAGAACAGAATCTGAGTGTCTGGACGGGTTGCCAGAGGTAGGAATGAAAACCTTAAGGAACAAGAGTTCTGCCAACCGGGGCACCTGGGTGGCTCAGTCGGTGAATTGGCCAACTCTTGATTTCGGCTCAGGTCCTCATCTCGTGGGTCATGAGATCGAGCCCAGCATCGGGCTCCGTGCTCAGTGGGAGTCTGCTTGGATATTCTCTCCCTCTGCCGCTTCCCCTGCTCACGCATTCTCTCTCTCCAATTAAAAAAAAAAAGTTCTGTCAACCAAAAAAAAAACCCTTCAGCCCAAGATCCTTGGAATAAAGATCAAAGAAAGGAAGCGTGCAGGGAGTGTGGCAGAAGGTAAAGGAAGCCTCAAGAACCCTTGTCATCCCTCATTCATTCGTGCATTTACGTGCTAAGGGTTGTGGGAGACAGAAAAAGGAAAAAGTCTTCATTCCTGCTGTGAAGGACTCCATCCATCAGGAACGTAAGATGGCCACAAACAGTTATCACACAGGGAAGAAAGTAACAATCCATAAAGAAGGTACAAAACAAGTGTGTTCAGAGACGGAAGAAATCTCGTATTTAGGAAGCTATTAGATACACCTGACTGTACAACATACCAGGATTTTGAAAATATTAGAACATTAGGAGAAAAAAGAAAGCACTGCTGCTAATCCTTGTGCTTACATCTCGCTACACCGCTGTCTGCCCATCCTCGGGGCATCTGGCTCTCCTGGAGCTACACCACACTCCCCAACACCCAGGAATGGAGGGCTGATGGCAGGTGACAACCAACTTCAACAAACAGGCTGTGCAGTCAGCCCCGTAAGCCTCACAGTTTCCCTTACAAAGTACAAACTGTTACTATATCCAGTTTACACAGAGAAGTTAAGTGACTTGCCCAAGGTCACCCAGCTCGTAAGTGGCACAAACAGGAGCTGAGTCCAGAATCTGGGCCCTTAGCCATGACCCTACGCTGCCTCCACGCTGAGAACCCGTGGACATTTGTCAGGACATACACAGCTGGAACACGCAAGGTGATTTGGGGCCAAGTTGGCCCTTGAAGGACGAGCATGTATTTCAAAGTATTCTTATTTACACAACAAAAATGCACACACCGTTGTTGACCTGGCTTTGAAAATGAGTTTTCACAGTCTTTAATGGGATATTTGCTTTGTTAATCTGGGAGGGGAAAAAAAGCCTGCTTCCTGAGGGGCCAGGGGCCCCACAGCTTTGACCGGCGCTTGCAGGCCCCACTCCTTACCGGCCATCTCCCGGCCTTGGGCAAAACGCTCAGCCTTAACGACAGTACCATCTCATAAAGTGGTAAAAGCTGCGTGATAGCGTGCACATGACGGGCGAAGCGCGGTCGGCCGGGCCCTGAAAGCTCCATAAACGTGGCTTTCGTTACTAGGGTCCTAAGAGCTCGGCGTTTGCACAAGGCCAGGCCCGCAGGGACCGCAGCAAGGCCGTCCCCCTCCCAGCGTCGCTGCCCACCCCTGAAGCGTCGTGCTGTGTCCTGCGGGGCGCAGGCACGCCAGAAGCGGGTCTCCCTGCACCCCGAGCCGGGGGGCGGCTGAGTCACCCCGCGCAGGGCCGGACGACCTCGGGGCGGGACCGCAGAACTTGAACCGGGTTTCCCGCTCGGGTGAACTCATCGCTTCGCGGGGGGCCAGGGCCCGGCGGCGGCGACGAGGCGCGCGCGGGCTCACCCACCTGCCGAGCCCGGCTGCGCGGCCTCCTGGGCAGCTCGTCCCCTCCCCGCCGCGGGCAGGGGGGCAGGGGGGCAGGGGGGCGGGGCGCCGCCGGGGCCGGCGCAACGGCGCGCACACGCTCCACGTCCCCGAGCGACTGAGGCACATGCCCGCGATTTCCAAGAGGGCGCCGGCGGAGGAGCGCGCGGCGCTTCGCAAGCCGGGGGGCAGCCACGTCCCCGCCGCGCGCGCGGAGCCGCGGGCACCGGCGCCCCCCGCGC
>NW_023270387.1:5222244-5243856 GCF_011800145.1 Mirounga leonina
CCATGGGGCCCTGCAGCCTCGGCGCCCGGAACCCCCGACGTGCCGGGGCGGGGGAGGCAGGGGGCGGCGCCTGGGCGGCCGGCGGGACCCGGCCCCGCGCCCGCGCGCGCGCGCCCACGTGGCCCCGTCCTCGGCCCGCGGCGCGTCCGGCCTCCGGGCCCGGGCCACACGTCTGCGGACTCGCGCCCGGCTGCTCCCGGCGAGCTGCAGGACACGGGCGCGCCGTTCCGCCGCCCCGGCAGGGGAGCCGCGCGCAGGGGTGACACCGCACATGCACTCCAGGGTTCCAGGGCCCCTTTGGGAAGCGGCTCGCGGCCTGCAACGAGGTTACGCGCCTGCCCTAACCTAAGGAGCCGCGGCTGTGCAAGCGCCTGAACTTTGCCAACTGCAGAGGGCCGGCCGGCTCCTCCCCTGACTCCCGGCCCGCCTCCCTGCCTCCGACTAATTTGCGAGAGACCCTCCCCAGCCGGAGGAACCGAGGGCGCTCAATTCAGGGCTGCTTCTTTGCAGGGCAAAACCTGCGTGAAACCCCAGAGGGGTTTTGCAGCACGTCCTTGTGAGGTGCCTCCTTCCTCACGGTGTGCAAGCTTGCCCGGCAGGCGCCCGCGCCACGCACGCCGCCACCCGCTGTCGCGCAGCCAGGGCGCCGTGCGCCTGGGTCACGCCTTGCGATGCCTCTGCGGACCGAGGAGGGACGAGCACCTGCGGTGCAGAAGTTCCCGGTCCAGAAGACAAGGGAGAAGGTGTGGGACCCTTTCTCTTCCTAACCACCTGCCTCCCTGGGGGGGGGGGGGGAGGGGGGTAAAGAAGGAGCAAAATAAAGGTAAATTCAAACGCGTTGGCGGTTCTGTGAGAAGGTTCTGAGAAAGAAAATCGATTTTGAGAAATGGAATGCAGTTTGAGGAACCCCACAGTTTAAATGAAATTATTATTTTTTAATTGTTGAAGAACATGGTCATCCAAGAGAGGGACAACTGAGTATTATGGTACAACAGCATCCTATGGAAAAGAGCTATACCAAGGCTTGGGAGGATTTTCTGTAGCTATTTTTGAGTGAAAAAAGTAAGAGAGAAGTGGGTCTAATGTAATCTCATTTTTATAACAGAAACGGCCCATTAAACCTTATATATTTTTTTCCTCAGGAAATAAACCTTATATATTGACAGTGTTAAATTTTACTTGAGCCTTGTGCACCTGGAAGATAGTAAAGGTTAGGAACTGCCCCCATAGTGGGGCACCTGGGTGGCTCAGTTGGTTAAGCATCTGACTCTTGATTTCCACTCAGGTCATGATCTCGGGGTCCTGAGATAGAGCCCCAGAAGGGGCTCCCCCACCGGACTCCCCCACTGGGATCCTGGAGTCTGCTTAAGTTTCTCTCTCCCTCTCTCTTTGTCCCTTCCACTGCCCGACCCCCCCCCCATGCTTTCTCTAAAAAAAAAAAAGAAAGAAATGTCCCCATACTTTGGTATTCTTAGAAGTGGCATGCTGCAAAGAAACAGGCCTCCCATATAACTCAGGTAAAGACCCGGAGTTGTTCTTTTTCACCTAGGACAAAGTCAGACACAGACCCTCCAAGTTCCATCCTCTGCCTCATAAATGATGGCTAAACTGCTTTTCCCCACTGACCATTCAGAACAAAATACTTGTTAACTCAACTGGCTAAATTCCTCTTCTTCCTCCAGGCCTGGGAACTTTCACCCACCTCAGCCTGAGCCAGCTTGTAACCACCCTTAATGGGTCCCTCTTGAGAATATGGTCCCCTCAGGGTAAAACATTCTCTGATCTCCTATTCAATCAAGCCACCCTTTCATTTCACTTTTTCCTAGGCAGGGAAGAGTCCCCTTTCCCCTTTTGCAACAATCCCTCCCTTCCCCCTCCAAAAATTCTTTCAAATAGTCTCTTCTTACCTAAATCAGATTTTTTTAAAAGATTTTATTTAAGTAATCGCCACACCCCACGTGGAGCTTGAACTCACAACTCCCAGATCAAGAGTCTCATGCTCCACCAACTGAGCCAGCCAGGCGTCCCAGATTTGGTTTTTATTTGACAATATGTATATAGTTACATGAACATGGAGAAAAGTGTAGAATACATGTCAACACAAGTAACCTTAGAAAAGTTAAGGGATACAGAAAAGAAAAAAAACCACACACACACACTCTTAAAAAAACACTCCAGCATGTACGATATAGTCCCTTTTATGTACCCCCTGTGTTTTGTCTAAATATGAGATTAAAAGGTAGATTTAGATGGTCTGGCAGGCTGAATAATACCCCCTCAAAAAATCCAGTTCCTAATCCCTAGAACCTGAGAATATTCCTTTAAATATGTGGTGTCTTTCCCGATCGGATGGGGCCCCGGACGGGGTGGGGGCCAGTGGTACAAGCAGTGAAAAGATTCACCTGAGGCAGAACAAAGGAAGTAGAATTTTATGGAATACACAGCAAGGGAGCTGCGGGTAAGTGTGTGACGCCAGGAGGCAGTGGGTGGGGGCTGTATTGAAAGGGGGAAGGTAAGGAGGTATGGGAATGGAACCTATGGAATTCTCCTTTTTTTTTTTTTTTTTTTTTATTTGTGAGAGAGAATGAGAGACAGAGAGCATGAGAGGGAGGAGGGTCAGAGGGAGAAGCAGACTCCCTGCTGAGCAGGGAGCCCGATGTGGGGATGTGGGACTCGATCCCGGGACTCCAGGATCATGACCTGAGCCGAAGGCAGTCGCTTAACCAACTGAGCCACCCAGGTGCCCTGGAATTCTCCTTTTTGGTACCTGTGTCCAGGTGTCAGTAACCCATTGGTCAGTTAGGGCTTACGGATATTTTGAGATGGGCCTGTTTGTATTTAACCAGCTAAAGGCCCTTTCTACATTCCATTGTGCAAGCAAGCCTGTTGCCTAAAAGCAGCCTCTGCAGGATAGCGAAAGAGATTTACAGATGTGATTAAATGATATATCTTGAGATGAGGAAATCATCTGGTGGGATTTAATATAATCACAAGTGTCTTGACGAGAGAGAAGCTGACGGAGATTTACAGTGGAAGAGAACGTGACACTGTGATAGAAGCAGAGATCGGGGCGGCGGGGGGGGGGATGCACCTTGAAAATGTACCACATTTTCAAAGCCGAGGAGTCAACAGCACTGAGAAGCTCAGAGCCTCAGGAAGGAAGTAGTACTGCCCACTTTAGCCTTAGCTATAGCCCAATAAAACTGATTTCACACTTCTGACCCCCAGAACTGTAAGAGAGTAACTTTTGCTGTTTTAAGTCACTACATTGGTGGCCATTTGCTAGAGCAGCATAGGAAACGCAGACTGTAGATGCCCTAACTTGCAGAGATCGTGATATCCTGTCTGGTGAAAAAAGCAAGTTACAGACTTGCAGAATAATTGTATAATATGATCCTGTTTTAGTAAACGCCACCAACTAAGTAACTAAATATCTTTATATATAAGGATACATCTATATGCATGTATTTATCCTTGCTTCTGTTTATATGAAGATGAAGAAGTTGTGGAAAAATATATACCAGGCTACTGATACTGTTTAAGTCATGGGAGTGATGGGGGGGAGAGGTGGAGGAGAGGGATAAGGGAAGAGAAACGTCCTTATATTATACATCTTCATTTTGTGTGCTTATTGTGGGCATATGCTACTTCTGCAACTTGAAAAATATTCAACAAAGACACTTTTTCCACAGGTCATGTTAATCCTAATTAAAAACGTATTAGGCTCGGGGCGCCTGGGTGGCTCAGTTTTTAGGCGTCTGCCTTCGGCTCAGGTCCTGATCCCAGGGTCCTAGGACCGAGCCCCGCATCGGGCTCCCCTGCTTCTCCCTCTCTCACTCCCCCTGCTTCTCCCTCACTCACTCCCCCTGCCTGTGTTCCCTCTCTCGCTGTGTCTCTCTCTGTCAAATAAATAAAATCTTTAAAAAAAAAAAAAGTATTAGGCTCAACATCTCACCCCCACAGAAAAATGAGGTCATCACTGATGTGGATTCTGAAGTTATGGACAAGGTCAAATGTATTTTCTAAATAGAAGACCCTCCTCAAAAAGTAGCAATAGTAGTATTGTTCTAGCATTGCTCCAAAATGAGCTCATCGCCCTTACTGAAGATTATTGATCAGTCTATATTATTTTGGTATCAGGATTAACATATATTGAGTGGATCTGTGGGCATCAGTCCACAAGGTTTTGTCAAAGGAAATTTACTGAAAAAAAAATTATTTAGTTGTTGGGAGATTCTGCACATAATAGCCTTACTTCTTATGAGTACCAAAAAATAGCTACCACTTATTGAGCACCTACTGTGTGCCGGATACTTCATATACATTTTCAATTCTGTTCCAGTTATCTATTGTGTATATCAAATCACCCAAAATCTCAGTGGCTTCAGACAATAATCATTTTATTATCTCTTATGGTTTCTGTGGGTCAGAAATTTAGGAAAGTCTGGGCCAGGCAGTCTGACTCAAGGTCTTACATGCAGTTGCAGTCAAAAGATAGTTGAAGCTGGAAGGTGGGGGTGTTGGGGGGTGGTCGGGTGTTAGGTAGGGTTGGAGCAGCGAGGGACTGAGCAGCCTCTCTCTCTTCACTTAGTTCCATGGGGCCTCTTATTGTGGGCTAATTTGGGCTTCCTCCTGGCCTGGTGACTTTGGGGTAATTAGTCTGCTTATATGGCAACTGCCCCCCACCCCCAAGCTAGTGTCCCAAGAGAAAAAAAGCCAAAACATTGTTAATGTCCTCCAGCCAAAGACCACCGAGAACATACATGTAGTTAAACGAGTTGAACTTATTACTCCTTGCACCAAGGGAGAACAAACCCCATGGGAGAACCATTGGCTTTCTCAGTAAGAGGATGTTAGAAAGAACCTATTATAGGATTTGGGCTTTGGTTGAATGATTTGAGGAAGGATGTAACAAAGCGAGGATTTGCTCTGGGTTGAATGCTGTCAGACTGATGCAATTCTGATTAGTATCTCAATCAATAAATCTTATCTATATGGAGGGCTGAATGCGTTGAGGGTAAAAGTACAATTGGTAAAGAAGTAGCAGCCCCTCGTTTTGACCGAAGAGAGAAGGAGAGTTGGTATTTAGTGGGCGGCACAGTGATCCTGGCTTCTGTTTCAATAAGATTATAAACTGGCCTTGCCTTGTCTCATTTTATCATGGTCTCAGAGTAATCTTGTCTGAGGACGGTACTCTGTGAGATTGTTTATGTCCAATAAGAGAAAAAATGAAAAATGACCTAGCTGTGAGTGCCAGGCCAGCTTCCAAATGTTAAAGACTGCTTTGTTTTGTTTTGTTTTGTTTTGGTCTTATGGCCTAACATCAAAAGTCACATAGCATCATCTTCATTATAATCACAAGGCCTAGCATCATTTATGGCCTAGCATCAGATGTCACATAGCATCATCTTCATTATAATCACAAGGCCATCTAGATGCAAGGACCCCTGTTTTGGATTGAATGCTTGTACCCCTCCAAAATTCGTATTTTGAAATCGAATCCCCAGTGTGATGGTGTTTGGAGGTGGGGTCTTTGGGAGGTAATTTAGGTCATGAGAGTGGACCCTAGAGCTGGCTCACTTCTTTTCTGCCTCGTGAGGATACAATGAGAAGTCTACAACCCAGACGAGGGCTCTCCCCAGAACCTAACCATGCTGGCACCTGGTTCTCAGACTAACAGCTTCCAGAACAAAGAAATGAATGCTTGTTGTTTAAAGAACACGGTATATGGTAATTTGGTAAAGCAGCTCGAATAGACTAAGACAACCCCCACTTCTCCGTGGCAGACACATCACAGGGAAGTCACAGGAAAGAGCCTGTGGGATGGGAAATAATGTTGCACACATCTTCGGAAGGTAGAGTCAACCACAAATGCTTTCCAAAATGCTGGGCTTCTTAGCTCTTACTAGCTCTTCAGCACTGTTTTTTCAGGTGAGTAAACGAAAGCTCAGAAAGATTAAGGGACTTGCCCCTGTTCTTTGGGATAGTAACTGACTCTGACATCAGGCTCACCAGGCTGCTTTTCCAATTTAACTGACAAGCACACATGAGCCTCTTTCTCATATCTCTTTCTCCCTGTTTGTAAAAATAATTGTAAATAAACATACTTTTAAATCTCACCAAATACAACATACTATCTAATAAGAGCTGTGACGGTCACATCCATACTGATTCTCATCAATCAAAAACATAAGTTTGTGGTTCTCAGTGTTTAAGATTTTTTTTTAAGGTTTTATTTATTTATTTGACAGAGAGAGACACAGTGAGAGAGGGAACACAAGCAGGGGGAGTGGGAGAGGGAGAAGCAGGCTTCCCGCCGAGCAGGGAGCCCAATGCGGGGCTCGATCCCAGGACCCTGGGATCATGACCTGAGCCGAAGGCAGACGCTTAACAACTGAGCCACCCAGGCGCCCCTGTTTAAGATTTTATATCATGTTATTTTTGTGAGGCATATTTGAACACTAAAAATACCATATTCATAATGAACTACAACAGGGTCAAAAAGAAGAAACATTTTCAAACAAATTGCAGACATCAATATTTAAAACTCTTTGAATCCAGGGGTGCCTCTTGATCTCAGGGTCATGAGTTCAAGCCCCACATTGGGCTCCATGTTGGGCATGGAACCTACTTTAAAAAAAAAAAAAAAACTCTTTGAATCCAGAACTAAACTAAAGTCCTTTTCATGAAAAGTAAATGGGAACTTTTCAAATGCCATCTATATTTAACTTCCTCTTAAAGCCCTTATATAAAAAGCTTTATTTTAATACAATGGAATATTATTTAGTCATAGCAAAGGAAGTCCTGCCATTCGCAGCACCATGGATGAAACTTGAGGGCATTGTGCTAAGTGAGATAAGTCAGACAGAAAAAGACAAACATCGCATGACCTCACTTATATGCAGAACCTAAAAAAGGTTAACCATAGAAATAGAGTAGAATGGTGGTTATCGGGCTGGGAGGTAGAAATGGGGAGATGTCAGAGCGCTAACCTTCAGTTATAAGATGAATAAGTTCTGGGATCTAATGTACAGTTAACTACACTGAATTGTAAACTTGAAATCTGCTAAGAGAATAGACCTTAAATGTTCTCACCAAAAAAAAAAAAAAAAAAGGAAGAAACCATGTGAGGTGATGGATGCGTTGACTAACCTTAATGTGGTAATCACTTTACCATATATATGTGGACGTCAAATCATTGTATTGTACACTTTAAACTTACACAGTGTTATTTGTCAATTATATCTCAATAAAGCCGGAGGAAAAAATCCTTATTTTAAAGATCCTATTTCTAGCATTCTAGTGCCTACACTTGAGGCCCACAAGGCCTTGTCTTGTTCTAGCTAAGCCTCCTTATTTTCTCTTTCCCAGGTGTTCTAAGAATCTTGGTGTCAAGCTATGTTCAATTTGAATTGCTGGAAGTACACAAGGTACCGAAAACAAAAATGTCAGAATTAGTTGTCGTTAAACAGAGTGAATCAATAATACTGTGTGCTTAGATGGCAAGTTTGGAGAATTCACATCAAAACCATTATCTTATGATAGGGAATATTGTAAATCAATCAACCAGGTATTGGTTGAATGCAAATTATGTGCAGACCATAGTTCTAGATATGATCAGCAATATTCGAGACATGAAAAATGCTTTTACCTTTTCTTCCATCTTTCTTTCTTCCTTCCCCCACACTGTTATTTATTTATTTTTTTTAAGATTTTATTTATTTATTTGACAGAGAGAGACACAGCGAGAGCAGGAACACAAGCGGGGGGAGTAGGAGATGGAGAAGCAGACTCCCCGCTGAGCAGGGAGCCCGATGTGGGGCCCGATCCCAGGACCCTGAGATCATGACCTGAACTGAAGGCAGACACTTAACAACTGAGCCACCCAGGTGCCCCCCCCCAAATGCTTTTAGAACACCTGCTATAATCAGGGACCCATGTAGGTGGCAGGGAAAATGTAATAATGAATAAGACTTGGTTCTTGCCCTCAAATGGTCTAAAATTTAAAAGAGAATATCTGTACAGAACCCTAAAGGACCTTATTATCTCTTCAAGGAGAGAAGAGTTGGAAACATGACATTTTTCCAGCATTATTTCTTAGTCGCAGCCAGCCCCCACTTCATGACCTCAGTCCTGCTCAGTCCTGAAGGATATCTCTTCCCTTCACCTCTTCCAGATGCTACTGCCTGAATCCTTTTTCCTGAGATCATCCAACCTCTGAAATAAGGACTTAAGGGTCAATGAAGAGGAAATAGACGTGCAGTTGAACAACAATAAAAAATCAAAAACAGAAGGGGAGAACCATCTGGAGAAACCTAAAGTTTATAGTTACCCATAGCTATTTCTTATTGTCCAGTTGCATGGTTTAAATACTATCCATAGGCTGATGACTCCCCAATTTTTTATCTCCGGTGTGAGAATCCCCTGAGCTGAAAATTCACATGTCTAACTGCTCACTTGACATTTCCACTAGGAAATCTTTAAGGCGTCTCAAACATGGCCCAGATGAAACCCTCTTTGTCTTTCAATAATATGTCTGTACAATAACGATTTGTATACATTGCTTGAAATAGCATATAGCTGGATTTTGTTTTGTTTTTCAATCTGATAATCTTTGTCTTTTCATAAGAGTTTAATATATTTACACATAGAATGATTAATGGAATATTCAGATTTATTTATACCAAATTACTATGTGTTTTCAACTTGTCTCACTTAATGGTACTTTTTCTTCTCTTTCTTGCCTTCTTTTGGATTGGCTGTATTTTTTTCTCCTCTATTTGTAAGTTATATAACTATGTCTATTCTTTTATGGTTGCCCTAGCTAATCTAACACGCAAACCTAACAAAATTTGAAATCAGTGTTGATCCTCTTTCTAAACAATACAAGAACCTTAGAATAATAATTTCTCCAAGTTTCATGCTATTGTCTAGTAATCAATTCTAACTTCCTTTTTCTCCCCCACAAAATAGATATGTTTATTATGGTTTCATACAGTCATTCATTTTTTAGGCATACCTAGGGCCAGATTCATGGGTGTGTGACTTGTATAGTCTCACAGAGCCCCCTGCTCAGAAGGGCTTGACTTCCTACTCTGCTGTTGCCACCTTGAAATTCTTAATAATTTTTTAACAAGAGGCCCTGCATTTTCAGGGCTCTGCACTGAGACCCCAAAATTATGTAGCCAGATCTTCCATCAAGCATTTATTTTCTTTCCACTTGAGTTACATCTTTAGAACTTCCTTTAGAGTGTGTCTTTTGATAGTAGTCTCTCTATTTTCGATTGTCTGAAAATATCTTGATTGTATCTTCTTTGTTTTTCTTTTATTATTTTTTTTTATTAGAGAAAGAGAGACAGAGAGAAAGCACAAGCATCGGAGAAGGGGCTGAAGAAGAGGGAGAAGTAGTCTCCCTGCTGAGCAGAGAGCCTGATTCAGGTCTCAATCCCGGGACCCTGGGATCATGACCTGAGGAGAAGGCAGATGCTTAACTGACTGAGCCACCCAGGCACGCCTCTTCTTTGTTTTTGTTTTTGTTTTTTTTAAGATTTTATTTATTTATGGGGCAGGTAGCAAAGGGAGAGGGACAAGCAGACTGTGCTGAGCACAGAGGCCAACATGGGGCTTGATCCCAAGACCCTGAGATCATGACCTGAGCTAAAACCAAGAGTCAGATGCTTAACTGACTGAGCCACCTAGGTGCCCCACCCCCCTTCTTTGTTTTTTAAGATAGTTCTGGTGGATATAGAACTTAGATTGATTAATATTTTCTCTCACCACTTTGAATATACTTTACCTGTCTACACTGTTGCAACTGAGAGTCAGCCAACCATTAAATTACCTTTTCCTTGTAGGTGATCGGACTCTTCCTGTGGCTTTTTACTTACTATCTTCTCCGTTTTGGGTTGTTTTTTTTTTTTTTTTTTTTTTTTTTTTTTGAGGTTGTACATTTCATTATGATGTGTCTCGATGTTGGTGTATTGCTTGGGATTTATTAGGCTTTGTTGGGCTTCCCAGATTTGAAGATACCTTTCAATACCTGGGAAAATATTCAGCCATTAGATCCATATTGCCCTTTTTCTGGTCTCTCTATTATTTTCTTCAGGAACTCCTTTTATTTATTTACTTATGTATGTATGTCTTTATTTATTTGAACTCCTTTTATTTTTTTTAAATATTTTATTTATTTATTTATTTTAGAGAGATACAGAGTGAGGACTGGGGGAGTGGGGCAGAAGGAGGAGAGAGAGAATCTCAAGCAGACTCCCCGCTGAGCATGGAGCCCAACACAGGGCTCAGTCTCATAACCCTGAGATCATGACCTGAGCCAAAATCAAGAGTCAGCCACTCAACTGACTGAGCCACCCAGGTGTCCCTGGAACTCCTTTTAGACATAGGTCAGACATTCTTATTCTCTCTTCCACATTTCTCAGTTTCTTTCATATTTTCCGTATTTTTCTCTCTGAATTTATTCTGGATAATTATTTCAAATCTACCTTCAATGATGGTAATTTTCTTTTTAATTGTGTCTAATGGTGATTAAACCAATTTTGAGATTTTCTTCTCAATTATTTCTAGAGGTTATTTTTCAAATCTACTTGTTTCCTCATTCAAGCTTCACTCATTTCTTTAAACAATGTTATTTTATATTCTGTCTTAAAAGTCCAAAAGCTGAAATTTTTATAGGCCTACTTCTGCTGTTTATTGATTCTATCTTTTCTCACTGATGATACCTTATTTCTCTCATTTTTTTAGAGAGAGAGAGTGAGCATGAGCAGGGGAGGGGCAGAGGGAGAAAGAGAAAGAATCCTAAGCAGGCTCCTTGCTCAGCTCAGAGCCTGATGAGGGGCTTGTTCTCACAACCCTGAGATCATGACCTGAGCTGAAATCAAGAGTCAGATGCTTAACCAACTGAGCCACCCAGGTGCCCTGATGCCTTATTTCTCTTGAACTGTTCTTTTCTTTGAAATATTATCTGTGACTATGTTAATATCTAGATTGGAGTTGACTTCTCTCAAAAGTGAGTTACTTCTACCTGGGGGACCTATCGAACTGGAACCATTAAAGGATTTCTTCTTCGGTGCCCAAGATTCTTGGTCACGCCGCTTTGAAGAATGAAGAGGGAGACCAGACAGAAGAGTGGTGGGCAGCAAAGCAAAGTTTATTGAGAGATAGCAAAGTGATAGTACAAAACTCCTGAAGAGAGAGGGGACCCGAGAGGGTTGTCACCAGAGTTTCTCAGTCTAGGGGTTTTTATGGGCTTGTTGGCAGGCTATTTTAACCTGATTAACCCTCCCTGGGCCTGTTATCTACCTATCATATGGAAAAGGGTGGAGGGTTCCTTCCAAGGTGGTGTAAAATTCTTTTAAGGGTGGTTTCCTTTTACGGTGGGGATCCCTTGTCCCTGCCTGCCTTTCTTCCAACTATCCTTCATGAGAACCACTTTATTTTTTTTTAAGATTTTATTTATTTATTTATTTGAGAGAGAGAGAGAATGAGAGAGAGAGAGAGAAAGAGCACATGGAGAGGGGGAGGGCCAGAGAGAGAAGCAGACTCCCCACTGAATAGGGAGCCTGATGCAGGGCTCAATCCCAGGACTCCAGGATTGCCTTGAGGTAAAGTCAGTTGCTTAACCAACTGAGCCACCCAGGCGCCCCTTTAAATTACATTCTACACTGGAGGGTTTTTTTTTTTAAATCACACAGCATGAATTTGAACTGCATGACTCATAAGGGCCAGCTTGTGTTACGACTCTTTGAAGGCTATTTTCTCAAGTTCCAGAACAGAAAGCTCTCTTTTCTGATCCCTTCTGCAGAATGGGGTTTATTTTTCATTTACTCTTATACTTCAGGTATAGTTCCTGGAGCCTCCAGCTGTATTCAGAGGTTTATTACCAGGCCTCTCACCTTAAGCATGCCCCGGACTTTAACATTTACATTTAAAGATTTATTTATTTATTTGAGAGAGCGAGAATGAGAGAGAGCACATGAGAGGGGGGAGGGTCAGAGGGAGAAGCAGGCTCCCGCTGAGCAGGGAGCCCGATGCGGGACTCGATCCCGGGACTCCAGGATCATGATCTGAGCCGAAGGCATTCGCTCAACCAACTGAGCCACCCAGGCGCCCCTAACATTTACATTTAAACTTTCAGGGTTTAGCAGCGACCTTCAGGGCAAAAATGGGCATTTTTAGTTCCCAGGGTCTCTAAGTTTGGAGAACTCTGCAGAGATGGTCCTTTCCTTCCAGCTCAGCAACGGATTTTAAATGATTTTATATTCTTTATGTTTTATCTGTTTAGTTTATAGGGTCATTCAGGATATCCAGTTGACAACACTGCCTGAGATGGAACTCTACATTTACTTACTCTATAACATAAAAGTATTGAACCGTTAAGATAATTTAAGGGAAAAAAAACTAGCCATAGACTGGGAGAAGATATTTACAATACAGATATCTGACAAAGGACTCATACCCACATTACATAGAAACTCCTACAAATGAAGAAGAAAAAGACAACCCAAGTGAAAAATGGGCAAAATAATTTTAACAGGCACTTCACAAGAGAGTATATCCAAATGGTCACCAAGGAAAGGCAATGACATTCCATGACACGCCCAACAGAAGTGCTATTTTTTTTTTAAATAGCAATATGAAACATTGATGAGGATTCAGAACTACTATTACTCTTGTATACTGCTGGTGAGAACAAAAAATACAACCACTTCATTAAAGTGTATACCTGCTAAAGTTGAACACACGCATACCCTGGGACCCTGCAACCCCGCTCTTTGGTGTATACCCAAAAGGAAATGAATACCCAGTTGCATCAATATACAAATACAAGGATGTTCATAGCATCTTTATCAATATTACCCTGTGATCTTGTGACATAATAAGAAATACACATTTGGTCCCAGTTCCTGGCACAGAGCTCCTGAAACCCCTGGAATTTCCTGAGGGACAGGGGTAAGAGGAACATCTTTTGTTATTCATAAGCCCCTTTCCACCATATCTGAGTTTATGCTAATGTGATGACTCTTTGAGATTAGGGTCTGGTTGCCAGAAACACCAACCTTGTGTTTAGAGAGTTGGAATTTTTAGCTCCACCCCCTGGCCTCCAGGAAGGAGAAAAGAGCTAGAAATTTAGTTAATTGCCAACAGCCAGTGATTTAATCGACTGTGCCTACCTAGTGGAACCTCCATAAAAACGTTAAACACTGAGGTTTGGAGAGCTTCGGGGTTCTTGAACACAAGAAGGTGCTAGAGGGTGGTGTTCCCAGAAAGGGCATGGAGGCTCTGTGCCTACCTGCCCCACACAGCTTGTCCTATGCACCTCCTCTGTTTGACTGTTCCTGAGTTTCATCCTTTAAAATAAATAGATAACAGTAAGTGAACTGTTCTCCTGAGTTCTGTGAGCCCTTTTAGTGAATTATCAAACCTGAGGAGGGAGTCACAGGAACCCTCTGGCTTTATAGCTGCCTGGTCAGGAGTACTGGTGGCCCCGACCTGCGATTGGCATCTGAAGTAGGGGCAGTCTTGTGAGGCTGAGCCCTTTCTCTGTGGGATCTGTGCTAAGTCCTGGTACTTAGTAACAGAATTGAACTTGATGGTAGGACACCCAGTTGGTGTCCAGAGAGTGGGAGAATTGGTTGTTGGTGTGAAAAATCTACAAACTTGGTGTCAGAAGAGTTCTGTGGGCAAAACCAGATTTTAGTAATCCCCAAACTAGAAAACACCTAAATGTTCAACAGTAGGACAGATAAATCTCTACAGTGGAATATTATACTGTGTTGGAAAAAACACAAAGTACTGATATGTGAAACAACATGGGATGAATCTATAGACGTATATAGAGTGAAAAAAGCCAGAACTACTCTGGGCTTCCATTTATATGAATTTCAAGAAGCCCAAGAAGGTAATCTATTATGACAGGAATCAGAATAGTGGTTACTTCTGGTGTTAGGGATTGAACTGAGTTTCCCAAAGAGATATGTTCAAGTCCTAATTCCTGTGCCCATGAACGTGACCTTACTGGAAATAGGATCTTTGAAGATGTAATAAGGAGGATGAGGTCATGGGGAATTAGAGTGAGCCCTACCTCAATGATGGCTGGCCTTTAAGAGGGAAATTTGGACACAGAGACCGAGGGATGTGGATGGAGAAGGCTGTGTGATGAGGAAGGCAGAGCTCAGCGAGGCAGCTTCGGGACAGCGAACTCTAAGGACCATTGGCAGCCAGCAGAAGCTAAGAGAGAGTCTACAGCAGCTTCTCCCCAAGAGCCTCCAGAAGGATCCAGTGTCACTGATACCTTGATTTTGGACTTCTAGCCTCCAGAACTCAGAGAGAATAAATTTCTGTAGTGTAAGCCACCTGGTTTGTGGCACTCTGTAACGAAAGCCCTGGGAAACTAACTCGCTATGGGGAGGTATCAACTAGGAAAGAACATGAAGGAACCTTCTGGGCTACTAAAAACTGTTTTGAATCTTGATTTGGGGAGTGGTTACATGATGCATACATATGGAAAAACATTATGGAGCTACACTGTTACCTGCACTTCACCCTAAGTTATACCCAATTTAAAAAGTAAATAAAAAGGAAACCAGGGGCGCCTGGGTGGCTCAGTCAGCTCAGTGTCTGCCTTCGGCTCAGGTCATGATCTCAGGGTCCTGGGATCGAGCCCCGAGACGGGCTCCCTGCTCAGCAGGAAGTCTGCTTCTCCCTCTCCCTCTGCTGCTCCCTCTGTGTGCTCTCTCTCTCTCCCCCTCTCTGTCCGATAAATAAATAAAATCTATTAAAAAAAAAAAAAGGAAACCGAACAGAAAAAAACATAGTGCAAAAAAATTTTTTAAATAAAAGAGGGTGCCAAAAGAGATTATCTTTATGTGCCTCCTGATTTAACATTCTTGAAAAGATGCTTTAGTTGAGAACAGAAATGATAAAGGGAGCTTAGACCAGATCTCACAGAGTGCCATCACCCTGATGAGGCAAGAGTAGTTGAGGGCTAAACCCCCGGGGCTGCTGATCCAGAAGCTTGACCCAGTAATAACCCTAAGATGATACAGCACAGAGGCCTGTCTTTTCTTTTTTATTTTTAAGATTTTATTTATTTATGTATTTTATTTATTTATTTATTTATTTATTTATTTATTTGAGAGGGAGGACGAGAGAGAGTGTGCAAGCAGGGGGAGGAGCAGAGTGAGAGGGACAAGCAGACTCCCTGCTGAGCACGGAGCCCGACTCAGGCCTCGATCTCACGACCCCGAGATCATGACCTGAGCCGAAATCAAGAGACGCTTAACCGACTGAGCCATCCAGGCGCCCCAAGAGAGAGACATGTCTTATTCTAATTTTTTCACTCAGGGTTCCAGTTGCAGAAAACAGCAACTAGGAACTACTTTAAACATAAAAGGATATAAACTGGGGAATTGGAATTAGGCACTTACTAAAAATGTTTAGAATGTCTAGAGAAGCAGACTCTCGTCTGGTCTCCAGGGATGACTTCTAGGAAGAACACAGAACTAGCCCAGCAGAGGAACCCCAGCCTCTGCTACAGCCAGGAAGGTGGAGAAACAGGCTGCCTCTAGAACATACCATGGAACTAATGGATCAGGAAGTCTCTGCCACTGCACGTGGTGCTTGTGAGCTCACTCAGGCCTGTCAGATACCCCATGCCTTGCCTCTTGCTATCCGCACAGCTAGAGATTGGACACCCCCGTGACTGTACATGGCAGCAGACAGATGCCTGCACCTCACTTCCACCTTAAATCATAACAAATGTATCTAATTTGTGGAAACTATCATAGCAATAATCATAAATACAAGGGAAGCACAGTTTGTAATTTTGCAGACTCTGAAGTATAGGAAGGCACAGTAGGAAGCCTTGGGAATGGAGGTTGAATTATGAATTATGTTCCCCATAGTTCAGCCCTTTGGCTACTCAATATCTATGCACACTTGAACCGATACTTAAACTTGTAAACAATGGCAAAGCAAAAGCAACCTGTTCCTGTTTCACATGATGCAATTACCCTTCCTGATAAAAACACATACAAAACCTCTCACAAGGAGGGTGCATCCAAATTCTAAAGAATCACCTCCTCCATCTCTGGGTGCTGTTCATTTATTTATTTTTTATTCTTATGTTAATCCCCATACATTACATCATTAGTTTTAGATGAAGTGTTCCATGATTCATTGTTTGTGCATAACACCCAGTGCTCCATGCAGAATGTGCCCTCCTCAATACCTACCACCAGGCTAACCCATCCTCCCACCCCCCTCCCCTCTAGAACCCTCAGTTTGTTCTGGGTGCTGTTCATTCCTCTTCTTGTTCAGCCACAGTCCATATTCTATAACCAGTGGCTAAATTCTGAAGTTAACCACCAACAACACACTCTATACAGATACGAGGGGAAAAAGGAAGAGGAAAAAAAATGAAGGAAAGTGGTTCAAGTATATACCTATTAACCCAAGACAAGAGCTTGAGGCCCTTATTTACTTGGGAGGTGATGTCATGAAGGAGGAATAGGAGCTGGGGGTGAATGAGACAGGAAAGGGGAAAGACAATGAAGAACCATTATGAGCTGGTGACCACTCTGGACAAGTGCAGCTCATCCCACTGGGACTCCTCTGAGGAACTGATTAAACACAACTCAGAGTTGACCCTCTCAAGGTCAGAGGTGGGAATCTATCCAACAACCCCGCCCCCACCCATGGTGGAGAGTTGCCCTGGGGCATTAATCTTCCCTGTCTGGGGCACCCTGTGCATGGGTGAAGGGAACTTCCACAATGTCAGAGAAAACATCATCAACACCTGAAACGATGCACCGTCAGCATGCAAAGGGATCGTCCACCAGGGCCATGATTCCTCCTAAGTGCCCCTAAAACCAGAGGCAGCAGCAAAGGGGGGCTGCTACAACATATAACACAGAAAGGAGACAAATCTGGGGTGCTCCAACAGGTCCCATTTCTGTCAACAGGTCATAAAACCGCAGTTGATACTTAGAATTTCCTTGTTCATTCAGCGTTACCTTTGCTCTCAGGGCCTCAGCTGATTTGAGTCTGACCTGGTAGGATGATCCCAAAGAAGAACGCAGTAAAATGCGGTCGCTGAGGGCGTGGGTCAGGAATTGTTATCAGGATTCGAAGCCCAGCGCTGCTACTTATTAACTCTGTGACCTTGGTCGAGTTATTCCATTTCTCTGTGCCTCAATATGCTCATTGGCAAAACAGATAAGGAAAGTGTCTACATCAGAGTGGTACTGTGAGAACCGAAGGAGTTGATCTATGTAAAAGAGAGAACAGAATTTGAGGCGTAGTCGATGCCTCTTAAGCCCAAGTTTATTTGTTGTCGTTTATTTCCTGAGAAGTCCTGCCTGCATTAGGAAGGTAGTTCTCCATTAACTTTTATCACTGGTTTTGGCACGTAAGAGGCAAAACAACTCTTTCTTTGTCCCCTTTATAGCAGGAACCCTACTTCTCCTTGATGATCAAAATCAATCATCCCAGTAAGGGTAGTGACCCTCTTTTTGCCAATAGCGAGCAACTAGACGCTGGATCGCTGTTGCAGAAAAACCCCAAGGTCTTCACTGTCCGAGCTGAACAGCAGATGTAACAGACAGATGGCCTCTACCTCACCTCTACCTTTCAAATCTTGACCACACACATCTTGTAACAACCTAGCTGTTGTCAATTTTTTTAAAAATACACTTAACAGTTAGAGATGCTTCCTGAAATATTTACCAAGATATGATTTCATCTCTCTAGTAACCAGAATATTTATATCTGTGAAATGTAATGTCTCTCTGTCTTGGTGAGTGCTGAAGGTTTTAACTTTCTGGGTTATTGTTTATTAGCAATACATGTCTTAAAGTGGACAGCCCTGTGGGTGGAATTACATAATTAATGCACTGATTCTTCCTGGTTTTGCTTTCAAAGGCAACAAACTTCGGGGAATGCCTCACCCTAGCCCTCTTTATACTAATCCCATTCTCACCGGGAAATAAATAAGGAGGCTTTATGGAAAATGTCAAGGGGGCACCTGGGTGGCTCAGTTGGTTGGGCGACTGCCTTCGGCCCAGGTCATGATACTGGAGTCCCAGGATCGAGTCCCTCATCGGGCTCCCTGCTCAGCAGGGAGTCTGCTTCTCCCTCTGACCCTCCCCCCTCTCATGTCCTCTCTCTCTCTGTCATTCTCTCTCTCAAATAAATAAATAAAATCTTAAAAAAAAGAAAAGAAAATGTCAAGGGAAAAGAATGAAGGGGAAAAATGCACAAGGAAGCTGGTTCATTACCTAGAGTTGTTCCATGTAAAATCTGTGTCGTAGATTATTGCATTATTGTTCAAATACTTGAAAAATTTCCAAGCAGCTGCAGAGAGAGAAGAGGTTGGGACATTTAGGATGTAACGGGACATCATTTTAAAGTGTTGCTCTTGAAAAGTAAGTAGGTAAGCACTTGAGAAATTTGGGCATATAGCATTGAGGATGTAAAAAGATGATATTTTAGGCTCAAGAATGAACTGGAAGTCTTATTAGACTGCTGACAGTTTTGAGAAGTATCGAAAAACTATAGTAGCACAAAGAATTGAAAGGCTACCTCTAGTGCCATCCTGAATCAACTGCATAAGCACTTTCCCCTAATGTTCCTTACAATTATCCCCGCAGGCTCAACCCACTTGTCAGCAAAAATTAAATGGCAGAGTTACCGTGATGTTATTTCTGAGACACTACCTACTTTTACAAAACCCTCTTCAGGACATTTACGAATGCACTACAGTGTTGCTATAAATAATTAAAATCAAATAAATTCAGAATAGCTGAATAATTTAAACACTTGTCAAAATGAATCAGCTAAGAATATTCTGAGGTTTAATATATTTGATATCCATGCTTTGATTTACTTGTTTTCTCATTAAATCAGATAAAATAAAATAAAAAAGCAGTTCAGCTTTCAGCTCCTGTATGCCAAATAACATTGCCTTTGCTGTCCTGCAAAACCCATCTGTTGGAAAGCAAACTTCAATGTGTCAACAAAAGGAACTTATAAAATTTGAAATTTGGGTGGATTTTCTACAAGTCCCATGTGCTCTGAATTCAAATCACAGTCCTGTCTCCCCATAAGTACTGTCCTATTTTCACAGACTATATGTCCCAGTTTTTGGCTTAATGTATGTGGTCCTTGGGCTCAAGACATTAATATATGTATTATTGTGTATATGTGTCCTTGGCGTCAAGAAACTGTCAATATATTAAGGAAGTAAAGGGTATACGATAAAAGTTAACGGACAAAGTGAGGCGCTAAACGTCAAGTGCCATAAATTCTAAAGGGATTAGAAATTAGGCGAGACAGTACCAGGCTCAATCAGAAAAAAACTTCCAAAAAAAAAGAAAGAAAGACTTTTTTTCTGAGCTTTAAATTATGGTTAGGACCTTGGATAAGGTGATGAGTAAGACAGCATTTGGAATCAAGGTACAAAGTACAAAGTGGAGTATTACGTACAAGCATGGAAGAATAAGCAAAGAGCCTGGCTGAAAGAGGGGACTTCAGGGTCCGAAACAGAAGATGAGAAAAGAAGCATAGGTTGGAACCAAACTGGGAAGGGCCTTGAACTGAGGTCAGGTGGTTTCAGTTTCATTGGATAGACGGTCAGTAAGAGGCTCCTTTGAGCAGTCGAGTACTAAGAAGTTTGCTCCCATAGAACACATTAGAAAGACAGGAGTGAACGCAGGGAGACCCATTACAAGGTAATTATTGCCGCACGGATTCGGGAGCAGGGTCCCCGTGAATCATGGTGATAGGAATACAAAAGAAGGAACCCAAACAGAGGAGGTGTTCCTATAGAAGTTGGCGACTGGCAAGGAAGAAGAGATGAAAGAAAGCCTAAGAAAGGAATCACATTGACAGAGGAAGAGAAATCAACAGTTAGTGACGAAGAGAATGGGTTTGATTTTCAAGCTTTGAGGAGCAGCTCTGTTTGCAGGGGGTCATGTCTGGGCCTGTTTAAGATACATGGAAAAACGGGGCACCTGGGTGGCTCAGATGGCTAAGCGTCTGCCTTCGGCTCAGGTCATGATCCCAGGGTCCTGGGATCAAGCCCCACATCGGGCTCCTGGCTCAGCGGGGAGCCTGCTTCTCCCTCTCCCTCTGCCTCTCTCCCTGCTTATGCTCTCTCTCTCTGTGTATCTCTGTGTCTCAAATGAATAAATAAAATCTTAAAAAAAAAAAAAAGATACATGGAAAAGGCGATGCTAGAGAAAGAGGTCTGGAACCCACCCACTGCTTCGCGGCAAACAGCCTCTCCTCTGCTGCCCTGCCCACCTCTCCCCTGCGCGGTATTCAACAAACTTCCATCTCCTTTGTTCTGCCTCAGGTGAGTCCTTTCACGGCCAGCCCCACCTGCTGCCACCTGATCGTCACCCCACCTTTGGGGCCCCCATCTGATTGAGAGACACCACAGATGTCCATGCAGGAGATGGAAATATGTAATATGAGGGATGATTATGATTATTATTTTAGAAGTTTATCTCTCAATATTATTCAGACAAATACAAGATATTGAAAATTTACTAAAGAATAATGAAAAAGCAAGAACAATACTAACCAAAACTCTTTTTCATTAATTATGCCAATGGAAATTATATCAAGAGAGATACATACTGGGATGTTTTCAAGTTAAATGTATATTGCTCATTTACGCAAGACGAAGGGATAAAGTATTTGTATACAAATATTTGGGTTAATAATGAATACAAAATTTCTAGGCAGGATAAGATGAAATTATCCATAATAATTACATATTTATGCATTTGGGAAATAAATCACTTATGCTAACTACCTGAGGCAATGAACTAGATTTTTTTAAATAAATTGACCAAGTTAATAGGATTAATGTATTTGATTGATTGTTTTAGAATGATGTGGTCACATGGACAAAGGTAAATATATTCAAATATATGCTTAAATCCTAATTATTCACTAACACTTTATAGATATTCCTCATACCTACTCAGCTATGAATCCCTGAAGTCTAACTGGGTTGATCCCATTTCTACATTATGTCAAGCAACAAAGTAACATTTGGAAATAATTACCTTGTATACAAGCATGAAAATACTGTTGATAAATTTTTATGGAAGCACCAAATTATTGGAAGAACTTAAAGAGGTTGATATTAAAACCAGGAGACTGTTTGGTAAAATACTATGGATTTGGGAGTCAGGCAAACTTAGATCCAGACAGAACATGAACAGGATTATATGAGTGGATGAGTGGATGAGTGGATGTATACATATAAGAAGTGCTTCGTTTAAAAAAAAAAGTGCTTAGTTAATGTTGCTTAATAATTAGTTAAGGACATTCTGATTTCACGTGCTCATGGGGAATGCAGGAAACCAGACATATTAGCCACCAGTTAAAGTAAAATGATGCAATAATAATAATGCTTATATTATTTATTATTATGTGCTTACCATGTTATTGTTATGCCCATTTTATAGAAACTGAGGCCTAGAGAGGTTATATAAATTGCCCAATGTCACACAGCTAATAAATAATGCACTCAAACCCAGATTTTCTGACTCCACGGTCTGGGCTTTTCAACACAAGTGGATTAAG
>NW_023270387.1:5243956-5375477 GCF_011800145.1 Mirounga leonina
GGGATGGGGTGACTGGGTGATAGACACTGGGGAGGGTATGTGCTCTGGTAAGTGCTGTGAATTGTGCAAGACTGTTGAATCTCAGATCTGTACCTCTGAAACAAATAATGCAATATATGTTAAGAAAAAAAAAAGAAGAAGAAGAAGGTAGCGGGAGGGGAAGAATGAAGCGGGGGAAATCGGAGGGGTAGACGAACCATGAGAGACGACGGACTCTGAAAAACAAACAGGGTTCTAGAGGGGAGGGGGGTGGGAGGATGGGTTGGCCTGGTGGTGGGTATTGAGGAGGGCACATTCTGCATGGAGCACTGGGTGTAATGCACAAACAATGAATCATGGAACACTACATCTAAAACTAATGATGTAATGTATGGGGATTAACATAAGAATTAAAAAAAAAGTAGGGGTTTGGTAGACAAAGAAATAGAATGTGCAGGCAAAAAGGAGAATTACAAACAGACAAGGTGTGGCTGGCTCACAGAGGGCTGGCGAACATGTGGTAAAAGACGAGGTCAGAAAGGTCAGCAGGAACATGCCTTCAAGAGCTTGATGCCTCCTGAAGAGCTGTGACCCCAGGAAGCATGGAATGTCATGCTTGCGGGGACATTAATGTGTGTGATGGATAGGAAGGGGGCAGAAACTGTAATAGTGCAGACAAAGATAACAGGAGCCTACACTGGGGACGGAAAGGCAGAAACAGAGTGTGAAAATATTATAAGGTAGAATCTACAAAGTCTAGTGCTGATAGGATGTCACAGGTTACAGGGGCGGGGGGACTCTAGGCTAACTTCTGGCTTCTGACTAAGGCAACTGTACAAAAGATGGCCAAGCAACAAAGTAACTAAACTGAAGACTCTAGGGAGAGGAGCAAGTCTGAAATGGAAAATAATGAATTTTACACTGGACTTTTTGTGTTTGGAATGCCTCTAAGACATCCAGATGGAGATGTATAGTGAGGTAGTAAAAAATACGTGTCTGCCACTCAGAAGTGATTTCTTAATATCCATTAATATCAAACGGATACAGCCCTTCCAAATGTACAATATTCTTTTGTTGATCTGAAAAACATCCTTTTATGTATGGACATACAAAGGTATAGATTTAATAACGTACACCAATGAGCATAATCATCCTACTGGTCGACAATAGATCCCTGATGGGAAAGCCAGTCTGCCAACCTTGGATCTATCCATTAGACTGGACTGCCTCCATGTGTATCCAAGATGCAATAGCAGAAGAAAAGTACCTCACCCGCCTCATTGTTTTAGGAAACATACTCAAATACTTGGAGGCCAAAAGTAATCCAATGGGACAGATTCTTAGTCTATATAACCTTTTAGGAAACATTTTAGGACTGTAGGGTGACTAACATAACATAATAAAATTAAATTAAATTTAAAAAAAAGGAAACATTTTACAAGTTCTACCATAGTCTGATATTCCCCAGAATAAAAACTTAACTCAATAATAATTTCTGTATTACCTAAAAAGAGAGTTATTCAGTAATCCGAAAAGATTTTATTCTTAGCTTTATTAAGTTACCAAGAAGTAATGGACCAATTAGAAATAAGGGCTAGAAGTAAAATGTAATTACTTGCTATACTATCTTCCTGTGGTCTTCAGCCAAAAGCACTAAAGGTCAGAATTTATCTAGTATTAATAAAAAGCCAAAGCATTGTTAAGCACTATAGTGAGCATACTCTGAAAATTTAGGGAAAAATACCAAGACAATAAAGAATGATTTTTCTAGCCCATGGGGGAGAGGACTCACACAAGTTCTACAAAATATGGTTAGTACTTACCCATGCATACAGAAAAAGAAATGCCTCCTTTCTTCAAGAGCAGACACCATACAACTCCAAAAGGGGAGAACAATGATGAGGGGGGAGAGAGAAGAAATTGAAAAAATACATGGATCTGGGGCTTTAAAACTCAAATTTTCTTACTTTTTGAAAAGGAGGAGGAGGCTATGCAAATTATGAGGTAGCTGGGATTTGAACCCAAGACTGAAACCTATCTCTATCTTCAAATTTCATGCTTCCAGTCACCCTGTTTTCTGCCTTTTAACAAAAAAGGTTAGAGGGGCGCCTGCGTGGCTCAGTCGTTAAGCGTCTGCCTTCCGCTCAGGTCATGACCCCAGGGTCCTGGGATCAAGCCCCATATAGGGCTCCCTGCTCAGCAGGAAGCCTGCTTCTCTCTCTCCCACACCCCCTGCTTGTGTTCCCTCTCTCGCTGTCTCTCTCTCTGTCAAATAAATAAACAAAATCTTTAAAAAAAAAAAAATGTTAGATATTATCTTCCCAACCCCTAGAGTCAGAATGTCTTAAATCCTCTCATCAACCATCACCTGGAGAAGAGTTTGTCTTCCTTCGAAGCATAATCCTAAGTGAGGGAAAATCTAAGGTATAGGTCACCTATATTTTCATTAATTTATTCAATGATTAAATATTGACTACTTACTCCGTGCCAGGCACTGTTCTGGCATATATACAGCATAGAAGATGGGTTTGGGAAGTGAATGAATGAATGAATGAATGAATGATATACAGAAAGAATATCAGGTAATTATCAGTGCTAGTGGTAGGAGGGAAGGAATGGTAAAGCAGAAATTGATAATAACCTTAACCTTGAAATCAGAAGAACTAGGGACTAGCTTATCTTTCCCACAAGCTAGTGTTTGGACCTTGCACAGAGCACCTCACTCCCTAGATCTTCATTCCTCACATATCAAATGAAAATAATTTTAGGGACATCTGGGTGGCTCAGTCAGTTGAGCGTCTGCCTTCGGCTCAGGTCATGATCCCAGGATCCTGGGATCGAGTCCCTCATTGGGCTCCTTTCTCAGCGGGAAGCCTGCTTCTCCCTTTCCCACTCCCCCTGCTTGTGCTCTCTCTCTCTCTCTCTCTCTCTCTGACAAATAAATAAGTAAAATCTTAAAAAAAAATTTAATTTTAAAATACAGTGTATTGAGGGCGCCTGGGTGGCTCAGTTGGTTAAGCGACTGCCTTTGGCTCAGGTCATGATCCTGGAGTCCTGGGATCGAGTCCCCCATCAGGCTCCCTGCTCAGCGGGGAGTCTGCTTCTCCCTCTGACCCTCCCCCCTCTCATGCTCTCTCTCTCTATCTCATTCTCTCTCTCAGATAAATAAATAAAATCTTTTAAATAAATAAATAAATTAATTAATTAATTTAAAAAAATACAGTGTATTGAAATAAGTAAATAAATATAATGTGTTGAACGTGTATGTTATCCTTGTTCCTTTCCAAAACGTCAGGGAGTAATATAGTAAACAGATTAACAAAAAAGGGAAGACTTAAACCCACCAGAACAAAGAGAAGAAAAGGTAACAGCAGACAAGGGTGTCAACCAAATTTTAGAAGATAAAAAAGTAGTTGAACACTTAGTAATTCACTTAGCAGAATTAAGGAAGCTGAAACCTAATGTGGAAAGCCAGAGGCCAAAACAAACCACTAGATAAAACAAAATGAAGTCAGAGGAAGATCAGAAAATACCAGGACCAAAATAAAACTCTGGGGCATCTGGGTGGCTCAGTTGGTTAAGCGACTGGCTCTTGGTTTCGGCTCAGGTTGTGATCTCAGGGCCATGAGATCAAGCCCCGCGTAAGGCTCTGTGCTTAGCTGGGAATCTGCTTGGGACTCTCTCTCCCTCTTCTTCTGCCCTTCTACCCCTCTCAAATAAATAAGTAAATCTTTTTAAAAAAAATAAAATAAAACTTTAAAAATAATAATATTACCAGAGAGAAAATAAAATAACGTTTCCATGAAACAAAAACAGTATGCTGTAAAAGTAAAATAATCAGAAGGCATAACAACAAAAAAAACTTCTTGGAAATTAAAGGATGATAGCAAAAATTTTAAATTCAACAGGAAAGACGCCTGGGTGGCTCAGTCAGTTAAGCAGCCAACTCTTGGTCTCAGCGTTGTGAATTCAAGCCCAGAATAGAGACTACTTAAAAAATAAATTCACCAGAAAGACTGAAAGATAAAGTTCGAAATCTACTAAGAAGGAAAACCAAGATACAAAGAGATGGAAAATGGAAGATAATTTAAAAATCAGAGTATATATCCAAAAGATCTTACATCCAAGTTTTAGGCATTTCAGGAAGAGAAGGAAGAAGTGAAGAAAAGGAAATTTCAAAAATAAATACAAAAAAAAAATCTTCATATTGAAAAGCAAGAGTATCCATAACGAAAGAAACCACGGCTAAAGAGAAAGCTGCATCATTGTAACATTTTATAAAACCAGACATAAGGAAAGAAAAGCTTCCAGAGAGGAAAAAACCCAGTTGTTTCCACACAAATGTTTAGGAATGAAAATGTTTAGGGCTTCTCAAACACAACACTGGAATGTAGGAGACAATGCCAAAGTGTCTTCAGAATTCTGATGGAAAATGATTTCCAACCATAAAGACATTACGGCAAACTATTAAGTAAACACGAGGGTAAAATAAAAACATTTTAGACATGAAGTTTCTCAAAAAATTCCTTGCTCTGCATCCTTTCTTGTGAAGCTGCTGGAGAATGGGATCCACCAAGTCAAAAAGTCTATGAAGAAAGAAAGATATAAGGTGTGGCAGAGGCCGTGGATTGGCTCATGGACTATTCTAACCTTCTCCAGCTGTGCTTTGCTGGGGTTTTTTTTAAGAGGCTGGAAACTAAAAACCACATTCACCCAGTTCTCTTAAAGACATCAGTTTTATGAATCACGTGCATGCACCTGGACTGGAATTCAGGACTAAGTGGAGAATGGTGTACACCATGCATGGCATCTTTTTTTGCTGCCGTGACTGTAGTAAGTATAAATGGCTTGGGGGCCAAGGGTTGCAGGGGCCGCGTCCCGATTCCTGTTCCTGAAGGCAACGGCTGTCGCGTGGCTTCCTGCACACACTCCCACCCCCACCCCGCCCCACCCCCGCAGCATCTGGATCAGGCACCTACAGCCGCAGTCCAGTAGCCAGGCTCGTCCTCTGGGTCATCCCTGGAGGCTCCATCGAGAGCCTGCCCCCCTTCCCGGTCCTCACAGCAATTATTTTCACCACTGAATTCCTTCCTGCATTAAATAATTTTCTACTTAGAAACAGCTGGGGAGGAGCGCCTGGGTGGCTCAGTCGTTAAGCGTCTGCCTTCGGCTCAGGTCATGATCCCAGGGTCCTGGGATCGAGCCCCGCATCGGGCTCCCTGCTCAGTGGGAAGCCTGCTTCTCCCTCTCCCACTCCCCCTGCTTGTGTTCCCTCTCTCGCTGTGTCTCTCTCTGTCAAATAAATAAATAGAATCTTAAAAAAAGAAAGAAAGAAAGAAAGAAAGAAACAGCTGGGGTGTTGTCTCTCTGGACCCGGAAGGATTGTAGGCAGCGTCTGTTCAAGGCTAGAGATCTGGGATTATGTGACCTGGGTTTTTTGGAAGGAGTGGGGAGCTGTTGCAATGAGAAGATGGGGTACTGACAGACCACACCTCCCAGTGGCATGTTACCTAAAGGATCGCTTGTGCAAACAGAAATGTGCCTTTTGTAGGCACTGCTTTGGTGGACCGAGTAGCCAAACACCTCCTGGGGAGTCCCCGTGGATGGAATCTGAGACATTTCCATGCTGGCTCTTTCACATGCATGCTCTGCTTCAGGGCCATAGAAAACACTTACTCATCCTTTGCCCCAACAAAAAGAGAAATGCAGGTTAGTCCCAACACACTGGCAACCTCTCCTTCGCTCCTCCACTAGAACAGAGAGCCAGCAAGGCCCTCACCCTTTAGATTGCTCAGGTGTCGTTAAAACACATTTCCAAACCGCTGGGGGCATGTGTTGAGCTCTGTGAGTGGTCTGTTGAGGGGCTTTCCCTGGACTTGAGAAAAGGGGCAGGCATCCCTGCGGAGGGGAGGAGGAGCTCCCAGAGCCCTACCAGCTCTCTCCAAAACTCACCTCTCATCACCAGCAACCCATCACTTACACTCTCTACATAGACAGGGGGATATGAGTTGAATGACCAGCTTTGGGGTGTCTCTTGAAATTTTTGTATCTTGGTCTGAAGATGCTTTGGAATGTCTTCTCTGTTGTACAGGGGATTTAGGTGAAACTGCCATTATATGTTGTCTTTGTTTTGTTTTAAAAGATTCTACTTATTTATTTGAGAGAGAGAGAGAGAGGGAGCACAAGCAGGGGGAGAGGGAGAGGGAGAAGCAGACTCCCTGCTCAGCAGGGAGCCTGATGCAGGGACTCGATCCCAGGACCCTGGGATCATGACCTGAGCTGAAGGCAGACGCTTCACCGACTGAGCCACCCAGGCGTCCCTAGACTGGATAATTTTTAAGGTCTTCCAGCTCTAAAAAGTGTATGTGTGGAGGTGGGGGGAGGCATATTTGAAGAGAAGAATGAAATGCTAGTGGGAATGGCAATGAGAAGAGGAGGAAAGGCGTGCACGTGTGCGTGGCAGGGTGTGGCTGAGGGAGCGTAGCTTTGGCCACACGGTATTTATTCCCTGTTGACTCTCCCTGAAGGTCTTGGAAGACGGGCTTGGACGATGACCACCCAAGGCTTCAAGGAACTCCTGGCCAGACACCATCATTTGAAGACACTTGAAGATGGTGGTTTAGGAAAAGAAAAACCTTTTTTCCTCTTCTTTTTTGAGATGTTTGGGATGTTAGGGAAATACTGCTCAGTATATTTAAGTACAGAAGGATCATAACAACGACTCTTACAATACACTAGGTCTCCAGGCGCCTGGCTGGCTCAGTCTGTGCAGCAGAGAACTCTTGATCTCAAGGTTGTGAGTCCAAGCACCACATTGGGTGTAGAGATTACTCAAAAATAAAATCTTTAAAACGTCTCTATGTTTTTAATAAAGATAAATGGACAGTCTTTTGCAGGAACTCCATGAATGCATTACTGAAGAATGCAGGCCACATTTCAGGCGCCTATTCCTAGTGAAATGTTGCTTGATAGAAAACGTAGTAAAAGCTAAATCATTTCTTAAAAGAATAATAAGAGCCCAAGCATTTAGCTTTGATAAGGTGAATAGGTCCTGAACACTCTTCGGTGGACTTCCAGTCAGAAATAACTAGCATCAGAGAGGGTTTGGAATTGGAAGAGAGCCAATTCTTTCTCTTTGCTCTTCCTCAACAATATTGGTTTCTGAGCATTTCTGTAGAGAAAAATTTTCTAAATGTCTTAGGTCTGTGATTAGAGGAAAATATGCTTCCACATTCACAGTTCAGAAATTCCAACAAAATTGCTTTCTTTAATGATCTTGAAATTCACTGTGATGATTTATACCCTAACCTTTGAGTCATTTAATTTCCAGTGATGGGAAACTTGAGGTAAAGAAAAACTAAAGTGATGGATCACCAGGTTAGTCACCCTCAGCAAAACTGTCAATCTGATAGGTAAAAATTGGGTATCATTGATTTAATTTGCATTTCTTTGATTACTAGTGAGGTGGGGCATTTTTTCAGTGCTTACTTGCCATTTATATTTCTTCATTTCTGAATAACCTGTTCAGTGGTAGAAATGGTCTTTTGATAAATGGCAATTTCCAGTGGAGTAAAGACAAACTATGTTCCAGCCCCTCTCTTTTTCAATTTGTACCTTAAGATACTGCTCTTGGATGAGTAAATTACAGGTCCCTAGCCATAAAACAAAACAAAACAAGCTAAAAGACTAACCATCTTAAAAGTGAATCACTTTTAAATGTTTTTGTTATAACTGCTCTGCTGTCTATTTTCAGACAAGAAATGCTTCTAAAAAGTCAACTGTTCTAATAATAAATTCTTACAGATATCAGTGTTTAACTTGCTTATCAATTATAAACTTATACAAGTTAACTATTTAGTTGCCGACATGGATTTTCATTTTGAATGGTTGAGATAGACATGTAGTTTCATCTGATGTAAAATTTTCCAGGTTAAGCTCCTAATGTCATGCTTCATTACAATGAACTTTGGGGACTTGAATACCCTTGCATCTCTGTGCTAGAATGATTTCGGAACTACTGCCTGAGGAGAATCTAGGCTCTACCCCAGAGTTATTCCTGTAACCTATCTCCATGCCCTTCTAAGACTTTTCTGCCCTCAAAGGAGGCTGTCAATCCTATCCCCAGTCCAGATCACTATTAATATTTATGGCTCTACCTTGAACTACACTGCAGGTACCTGGCATTGAGAATGACATTGAAATCACAGTACTTATCCAAAGTAAGACATAATATTTCTGGAAGATTGCCTGAATGGGCTATTCCCCCAGTCCATGCTAAGATCTATCCCTAGGAAAGACCAAACCAGAAGAGAAGTGGATCTCAGCCCCTGATGTTTCTGCTCTTGCTAAATTAAACTCAGACATGATGTCATTGGCCTACACCAGGGGCATTGATATGAGACCTTTCACTTTCACTTTCGTGACCTCCTCCTCTTTGTGGACATTCTTCATCTACACGACCTGAAAGACCTACTCTCCAGAGTCACGTCCTGAATATCATCACCAGAAATGGTACCACTTACTTCCAAACTCACAGATCTAACCTCTGAACCTCTGCTGCCCATCCAGTTTCTTTACCCAAGGAGTGCGCTGCCACATTCTTCATCTCATTAAGAACAGCTGTCTATCAACACCACCACCAGCACCATTTCAATCTATCCTCCCAAGTTTTCTTGTCTTCGCATTCTTCCTTATCCACCTTAGGTACCATGGCCTAAATTTATGATCACACATGTAATTTATTTTTTTTTAAGATTTTACTTATTTATTTGACAGAGAGAGCGAGAGAACACAAGGAGGGCGAGCAGTAGAAGGAGAGGGAGAAGCAGGCCTCCTGCAGAGCAGGGATCCCGATGCAGGGCTCGATCCCAGGACCCCGGGATCATGCACTGAGCCGATGGCAGATGCTTAACCATCTGAGCCACCCAGGCGCCCCTACACATGTAATTTAAAAATGCAAGGGCATGGGTGTCTGTGTGGCTCAGTCGGTTAAGCGTCTGACTCTTGATTTCAGCCCAGGTCATGATCTCAGGGTCCTAGAAACCAGCGCTGTATCTGGCTCTACACCCAGTGGGGAGTCTGCTTGAGCATTTCTCTCTCTCCCTCTGCCCCTTCCCCGCTCATGTGCATGTGCTCTCTCTCTCTCTGAAATAAATAAATCATAAAAAAATAAAAATAGGGCGCCTGGATGGCTCAGATGGTTAAGCGTCTGCCTTCGGCTCAGGTCATGATCCCAGGGTCCTGGGATCAAGTCCCACATCGGGCTCCCTGCTCCTTGGGAGCCTGCTTCTCCCTCTGCCTCTCTCTCTCTCTCTGTCTCTCATGCATAAATAAATAAAATCTTTTAAAAAAATAAAAAATAAAAATAAAAATCCAAGGGTATCTCTTGCTTTAGCTACAGCTTGATGCTGGGGAGCAGACGAGGTCAAAAGAACTCAGTTTCTTTTCTGGGTTTAAGAGCTGTGCTTCCTCTATGTGGGTTCCACCCTCAGGCAGGCAGTCTCCTCGTGAGAGCAAGGAGGTTGTATTCACTGGCCTCAAAACTCTAAATCCAACTGAAAGAGAGTTTCTCTCTTTAAGCAACTTTCACTAGAGTTTTGAGATTCACTAAGAATCACTGGGAGGAGGAGCCTTTCACACCTCCTTCTTCCAGCTTGCGATAATGTGAATATGATGCTGGTGCTTTCGTGGTGGTTTTAGAGGTAAAAACCATACGCGGAGCACGGCAGAAAGACAGTATAGTTTCCGTCTGGGTCTCTACCTTCGTAAAGCTGCCCTGTTGGTCCATGGCATTTCAGGAGCTCCCTATAGTATAATAATGTAAAAGCAAATAGAAAGTAGAAGGTGAAGGAAAATCCAACTGTAACAAAGCATATTTTTTTGCCATCCTCCTAGGTTTCAATGTTATTCTTTAAGCACTGTGTACATGTATAGACATGGGGTATTTGAAATAGTTTGAGCTGGGGTAATATGATTAGATTTTTCTATATGTTAGAAAGATTCTTGAAGATCTTTTGGAGTTAGACAAAACCAGAGGAATTGAGCTTGTAACAACTTTGGTAAGAGAGGAGGAGGGTTGAAATCAGGGTAACAGTGTTGGGGAAGGCAAAGCGTAGACAGATTTGAAAGATCTATACAACCTGAATGACTTCTGAAGCAATAAAACAAATAGGCACTGTTACAAGACTACAACCAACTGGGGTACCTGGGTGGCACAGTCAGGTGAGGGGCGGACTTCTGTTTAGGCTCAGGTCATGATCTCAGGGTCCTGGGATCCAGTGCACATTGGGCTCCTTGCCTGGCGGAAAGCCTGCTTCTCCCTCTGCTCCCCGCCTCTTGCTTGCTCCCTCAAGCTCTCTCTCTCTCGCAAAAATAAATAAAATCTTAAAAAAAAAAAATCACTCTTACATACAGTTATCATTTGGGTCAGTCCTTCCTCTTTTAGCAGGCAAGATTATCTTCAGTCTAGCTTCAGGCATGCATATGAACTGTTAATTCTTCTTTCTACAATTCAGCTTTGTCTTTATTTTGAGTCTCCATTCCACTTAATGACATAATGTAGTAATTTAGGATTCCCCACTCCCACCCCCTGGCCATTGCAGGTTTAAACTCTGTCCATTCAGGATTTTTTTTCTCCCTCCCCATATTTCTTCAGGTCATTTAAAGTCCCGGATGTTTATAGGAGCTCACTGTATTGAGGACTGAGAATAGAATTGCGCATTGGTCCAACTGAAAAATGGCAAAAGCCTTTACTGATGCAATGGCCGCAGAATCATGTCTTTTAAGTACAGAGGAGTAAATAGAGGAAATTCTACCATTCACATGTCCCTCGCAGGGCAAATATAACAAAATAAAAATAATGCCTATACACGTTAGAAAATTATTATTATATTTTTAAAGCATAAATTGACTTCTGATTCACTTTGGATTGAACTGCCCTATTCAGAAAAGAATTGTGACGATTGTACTTTTTTAGAGTATTGAGAATGGCATGAACACACACTTCAAACTGACTTCTATTTTTATGCAATTATTTCAGTCCGCCCTATTCATAAACTTGGAAAAATTCGATTTGTCTCAAGCAGTCTCAGTAGACAGTTCAATGAGACTACCTAACAAGTTCAAATCACAACGTTGGTTCCAGTATAATCAGCCCCTGATTTTGAGGAGCAGGGATTGAGGGTACTGAGGATGTTGATCACTCCATACAGAGCCCTCAGTCATCTGCATCATGACTCCCTGGTAGAACCACTAGGAAAATAGCTAGCTTTGACATCAAATTTATTATCAAAATTAATTCTTGGTAGGAAAAGATTATGCAACACTCAATTTATAAACACAAAATTGTAACTGATAACACCCTGTGTCTATTCTCCATACCCAGAAATATTTTTCTTTAATTCCCATCCAAAGTCTTCAGTCTTCATGTCTGAAATCAAATGTCACTATCTTTTCAATTTAAAGATCCCTTACCAGGGGCTCCTGGCTGGCTCAGTCAGTAGAGCAGGCAACTCTTGATCTCAGGGTTGTAAGTTCGAGCCCCATGTTGGGTGTAGAGATTACTTAAAAATACAATCTTGAAAAAGAAAATAAAGATCCTTTATAAGTTCCTTTGATTTTGTCTTCTAGAGGGAAACTTATGGGACCATTAATTTTATTTATTTATTTATTTGACACAGAGAGAGAGACAGAGAGAGAGGGAACACAAGCGGGGAGAGTAGGAGAGGGAAAAGCAGGCCTCCCGCCGAGCAGGGAGCCCAATGTGGGGCTCGATCCCAGGACCCTGAGATCATGACCTGAGCCGAAGGCAGATGCTTAACCAACTGAGCCACCCAGGTGCCCCGGGACCGTTAAATTTATCCAACAAATATTTATCGACTGTGTATTATAATCCAAGTACTGTGCTAAGCACTGGGATGTAACCGGCACTGTGAATAAAACAGTCCAAAACAAAAATCCCTACCCTTATGGAGCTTACATTCTCTTGGGGGAGGCAGACAATAAACAAAATAAATAAGCAAAATGCATATCATGCTATGTGGTGATAAGTGCTATGGAGAAGGGGGTTGGGGTTCAGTTTTGCATATAATAGAGAAGGAAAACCTCATGAAGACATTCAGGTGGAGCTTGGATGAGGTGAGAGAACAGCCCGTGCAAAGACAAAAGGAAAGAGCCCTCCCGGAGAGAATGGCAGGTACAAAGACGCTGAGGTGGCAGCCTGCCTCTCATGTTTGAGAAACATCAAGGAAGCCAGTATTGCTGAGAAGGTATTGAAGGGAAGGTAGAAGATGAAGCCCAGGAGGTAATGAGAGACCCAGGAATGTGACTTTCCCTGTGAGATAAGAAGCCAGTAGCAGTTCCTGATCATGGAAGCGACAAGATCTGACTTACATCTTTCAGGATCATTGTAGCTGCTGGGTGGAACATAGTAATGGTACTAGCCGGGCAAGACCTAACTAGAGACAATTAAAGTAATCCAGACCAGAGGTGATGGCAACTCAGATCATGGTGGCAGAGGGGGAAGTGGGGAGAAATGTTTAGAATCAATATATTTTGAATATACAGCCTGTGGAATTTGCTGATGGAATACTTATGGGGGAAATGACAAAGAGTGGAATCAAGAATAAGATGTTTGTCCCAAGAAGACATCCAGATGGCCAATGGACACATGAAAAGATGCTCAACATCACTCACCAGTGAAATGCAAATCAAAACCACAATGAGATTCTACACCTGTCAGAATGGTTAAAAATTAACAACACAGGAAACGATGGGTGTTGGCAAGGATGCGGAGAAAGGGAAACCCTCCTACACTGTTGGGAATGCAAGCTGGTGCAGCCACTTGGAAAACAGTATGGAGGTTCCTCAGGAAGTTAAAAATAGAGCTACCCTATGACCCAGCAATCGCACTACTAGGTATTTACCCAAAGGTTACAAAAATACTGATTCGAAGGGGCACATGCACCCCAATGTTTATAGCAGCATTATCAACAATAGCCAAACGATGAGAGAGCCCAAATGCCCATTGATTGATGAGTGGATAAAGATGAGGTATACACACACACACACATACACACACACACACTGACTTACATACACATATATTACTGAAAAGTCTCATGAAACAAACATCTTTTTTTTAAGATTTTATTTATCTGAGAGAGAGAGCATGGGGTGGGGGACAGAGGAAGAGGGAGAAGCGGGCTCCCCACTGAGCAGGAAGCCCCATGTGGGGCTCAATCCCAGGACCCTGAGATCATGACCTGAGCTAAAGGCAGGCGCTTAACTGACTGAGCCACCCAGGCGCCCAAAACAAACATCTTTATTACGTGTGATGTTCTCTGATGTTTTGTTTTGTTTTTAATTCTGGCAGTTACCCACGAAATTGATTTTATAACCCCCGGTTTGAAAAACACTGATGTAGATCAGCTTTTTTAGTTTTCAGATGAGGAAACAGGGAACCAGAGAGTAATTTTAAAAAGTCCCTAAAGTTAGTGACAACACAAGGAGCTGAACACAGTTCTCTTTACTCCTGATCAATAAACAACAGAAAGAGGCTAGATCCTCCTTTCTGGCACTTCCCATATTTTCACTTTGTTTTAAAATATATACATATTAAAGCCGAATGTCCTGAGTAACAGGTTAAGTAGCTTTCTTAAATTAAATATGCCCTACCTATGTGCCTTATTTTCTAAGCTAAAACCTATATAAACACTTCTCATTAAAATATTATTTGCACTCAGCATAATCCAAATATGCTTAAAATTGTAATTGTTCATGGGTTATTCAAAGGCAAATCTTAGGGGTCATAAAATTATTTAATTTTTGTTCATCATGAAGCTCGTCGGGTTATGTGCAGACTACACATATATAGAAGTTCGGGGTCGTAGAGAAATATGGTTATCAGTTCACTTCCACTCAGTGAGCATTTACAGAGCACCACTATTATGGTGTGTGCTGGGGAAATAACAATGAATTAATAATTGCCGTGAGGAACTTACAATCTAGCCAGACCGTCAAACCAAGAGCAATAATTCAATATGAGATATATTATAGAAGATAGGAGATATCATAGACGTGCAGAGTACTCTTTGCTTAACTGCTGTAGGAACACAGATGAGTGAACAATCCATTCTCCTTGGGGATATAAGTGGTTTAGAAAGATTACAAAGGGGAGATAATATTTGTTCTGGGCCTTGAAAGATGAATAGAAATTTGCTGACCAGATGAAGGTTGAAAAGGACAGAAGGACAGGACACAATAGCATGGGGGAAAAAAGTCTAGCATGCATAGAGGGGTCACTGACTAGATCACAGAGGCCACATTAGGCTTGGACATGTATTACACGATTAGGTATTCAGACCTTATCCTAGGGTGAATGAGTCATCAAAGGTGCTCAGTATCATAATTCTAGAAGCAATGTCGAACTAAATGGGAGGCTGTCAGATTGAATTATATCCCTCAAAAAAGATACAAAGAAGTCCTAACCTCTAGAACTTCAGAACGTGCCTTATTTGGAATCAGTCTTCACAGATGCTCAAGCTAAAATGAGGTCATTATGATGGGCCCTAACCCAATATGACTGGTGTCCTCATAGAAAGGGGGAAATTTGGACACAGACATGCACAGACAGAAGACTTTGTGAAGAGACAGGAAAAATGCCATGTCACAGTGGAGGACTGGAATGGTACACCTACACGCCGAGGAAGGCCAAAGATTGCCCAGGAAGCCACCAGGAGCTGGGAAAGGGCCGGGAACAGATTCTCCCTCACAGCCCAGAGAAGGAATCAAGTCTGGAACACCTTGGACTTCTAGCCTCTGAGACAGTACATTTCTGTTCCTCTAAGCCATTCCGCTAGCAATACTTTGTTTCAACAGCCCTGGGAAACTAATACAGAGGTTATTGAGCAATAAGGTCTGAAGTGGGTAAGAGACAATGGGCAAGTGGGCAAGAGACAACAAAGACAATGACAGTGGGAAGTTCAGGAAAGGTCCTAAATCTGAAAGATATTGCTGAGGTAATAGTACTCAGATCTAATGATTGGCTGAATATGCCAAAGGAGAGAGAGGAGATAGATGAAGCTCTTATTCCATCATAATCAACCGAATGTAGTGTCTAAACTACCTTAGACCTTAGATCCTTGTTAGATCTCTCCTGAGGCCAGGGACCTTACAGAAAGCCCCCATGCCTCTTCCTCTGGCTAATGGTATCTAACTATGCTTCTGACCTCCCACTCTGGTTTCCCCAGTTTCCATTCAGTTGACTTGAAGCTATGGTCTGCTCTATCCACCTAGTCCCTGTAAACGAAGCTTCATTTGACCTGCTATTTTCCTTTCCATTTTAGTTTTGTCCAGGATACTACATATTAGATTATCCTTAGCTCTACATTCTGCTGCCTTTAGACCAATTCCATCCCTCCCTTATCCACAGCACTAACCCCTGGCCCCTAGATTCAGCACCACAAGCTCTCACTTGTCTAGGGAGCTAGAATGGCCACTAAAGACATCGACCCACCTGTGAAGTATAGGAAAAGAAAACATAGCAAGAAATATGATTTCAGGGGCGCCTGGGAGGCTTAAGCATCTGCCTTCGGCTCAAGTCATGATCCCAGGGTCCTGCAATGGGCTCCCTGCTCGGCGGGGAGCCTGCTTCTCCCTCTCCCTCTGCCTGCAGCTCCCCCTGCTTGTCTCTGTCAAATAAATAAATAAAATATTTTTTAAAAAAAGAAATATGATTTCACTTTTGGACATTATAGAGAATATATTTTTGGCACAAAGGGAAGCCACTGACCAATCCTTTCTCCAGAACCGCTAATACCCCATAGACCCCATCCAAAGGGATTGGCGTTGTACATGCTCCTGTGTCCCTGGCCGTATATCTTGGTATAAACACCTGTTCCAAAGCGGGCTAACTAGATTATCTCTGGAGAAAAATGGAAATCGGTCTCTGTATGTGTCTAGGTATCTAACATGGAACTTGCAGCAACTATAGCTTTCCATATGGACTAAGCAGGAGACAGAGCTGGTTTGCAGAGAGGTAAGAAGAAAGCAGATGTTAGAAGGAAGTAAATTGGAGAGAGACAGAGACCCACGCTGCCTGTGTTCCTTACAGCTTTCCCTTTCCTTGTTCCAATCCCTTTATGACACCATCTGCATTCCTGCCCGTGGATTCTGTAAAAATACCTCTGTATCCTTATAAGTCCATTTGTCTTTTTATATTACCCAAACTGGAGTTTGTTTCAAAGAATCCTAACCAACACAGATGTGTTGAGTCTGAAATGTGTATCCAACACCTAAGGGGAGAGATTGTTGGAAGACAGAGCAGAGGTTGAGGGGAGGACACATGGTTTGGATAAGGGAGTTACTGAAGTCACTGGAGTTCACGAGGTCATCAGAAACAGCTCAAAGTAATGGAAAAAAAGGAGGAGAGGGTAAAGAGAAGAAAAATGGGTCTCTTAAGAACATTAATATTTAAGAAACGAATGACAGAAAGAGGTCAGTAAGTAAGGTTTAAAAATACAGGAGACTAGGAGAGAATGCTTTTGTAAAAGGCAAGAAATAAAAGTATCCAGATTATCCTTACAGAAAATCCAACCATCAGGGGCTTTAACAGGGATTGACTTATTTGTCTCAAACAAGATGTTCAGAGCTCATACAACAGATCCACGATTCCATGAAGGACTCAAGCTCTTGCTCTCTCTCTCCTACCACCATCTTTAGCATCTAGCCTTCATCTTGATGGTCACAAGATGGTTGTTAAACCTTCCAGGTAGGAAGGAAAAGCAAAAGAGAAAGAGAGAAGAGAGTATGGCTGCTGGACCCTTATCAGAAAAGCAAAAGCTTTACCAAAAGCCCTACTTAAGCCTCATTGGTCAGAACTCTGTCACCTGGCCATCCTTACCTGGAGGACTAGAGGAGGACTCTGGGTAGGAGCTGGGTCACCCAATCAGCTTTTTTTTTTTTTTTTTAATTTTAGATTTTATTTACTTATTTGTCAGAGAGAGAGCACAAGCAGGGGGAGTGGCAGGCAGAGGGAGAAGCAGGCTCCCCATTGAGCAAGGAGCCCGATGGGGGGACTCGATCCCAGGACCCTAGGACATGACCTGAGCCAAATGCAGACACTTAACGGACTGAGCCACTCAGGCATTCCCCCAAGCAGCTTTTTACAAAATATTATAATCAACAAAAGCTACAAGGAGGTGAAGAAGAATGACAACTAAAGATAGATGGGGGAAGCAGAGATTTGATAGAAAGTCCCTGACAACCTATCAAAAGCAGTTTCAGAGGGGCACCTGGCTGGCTCAGTCAGTGGAACATGGGACTCTTGATCTCCAGGCTGTGAGTTCAAGCCTCAGGTTGGATGTAGAGATTACTTAAAAATAAAATCTTTTTTTTAAAAAGCAATTTCATTAGGTATGGCGAAGGCTGCTGAAGACTAACTGGGTTGGTGGGAAATAAGTTCTTTCCCAATGTTTGAAAAGGAGAAAAATGGAGGGAGCAAAAATCTAAAGCATAAGGTAGAGAGGCTTTGTCTGGCTTTAGGATTGTGACTACTTGAGCATGTTTATAGGCTGAGGAGTCCAAGCAATTGGAAAGGAGATCAGAGCTATAAATAGCATGACCAAAAGATCAACTATCGGAAAAAAAAGTGCAAAATTCTTCTGGTGACAGGGGATTAAATGAGATATGGGAAGAGATACCTTTGTCTCCAAAACAAGAAAGGAAGTTATTGGATGAATAACAATAGTGCAGGTTTGATGTGGGCATGAACAAAGTGGAATTGTCGACTACTCTTATTTTTGCAAAAATACACTTTAAAACTGTTGGAAGTTTTAAAAGCCAGACCTTGAATTCACTATTGCCCAATTCTAAGAGAGGGCAGTAAGATCGCATCAGAATTCAGGTGTGCTTTATTCATATTTGGCTCCCCGACCTGACTCGGCGAGATAGGGACCCCGTTAGGATTTTTCCGATTTACAGAACGGAGACCCAGGAGACTGCGAGCTTCCGCGAGCATCTCAACATTTCGCTCTTCCCCCCTCCTCTCCTCCGGGTTGGAAGGCCCCCAGAGGATGGCGTAATCCCCGGCATTCTTCTCACTCTTCTGCGGCACTGAAAGCAGTGAGGAAGATACCCGGTGGCGGCAGGAGCAATGGCCAAAGCGCTTGCTAGAAGCATCCAGAACTTGCTCTGCAAATTTACTTCGATTCTGTTCTTCGCTCCTTCACCTTGAGCGCGTCGGAGGCGGCGCTGGGCAAGGCTAGACAGCAGGACGCCGTCAGCTGCAACCTGCAGCAGTCCGGGAAGGGGCAGAGCCCCCAGAGCCGCTCCCGTCCACGGAGGAACACGCAACAGCACCGACCCCCGTTACGGCCTCCGCGACTCGCAGGATCCCACCCAGACTCCGACGAGCCCGCCCTCACGCCTGCAAGAAAACGATTCTCACTTTTCATTGGCTGACCCTGGCGGAGTGAGCCCTTGCTTCGCTTTCATTGGCTGCCGCGGCCGTCACGTCCTCTCGCCACACCCACCCGCCCGGCGGCGCCCAGTGAGCGCTGGGGGGGAGAGATTTACTGAGGGCGGGGGCCGCAGTCGCGCCGTACCCCCTCCCCACCCACCCCGAGCCGCGGCCCCGCCCCGCCCCGCCCCCGAGGCCCCGCCCCCGGCCCGAGGCCCCGCCCCCGGCCCTGCCGGGCCCCGCCCCTCCCGCCAGAGAGGGCGGGGACCAGGCGGCGGCCGCAGTCGCAGGAATATGCTGGAAGCCGGCGGGCGGATGCCCGGGCGGTGCTGAAGGGACAGTTCCCGCCGCCAAACTTGCCCCGCGGCGGGAGGGCGGGCGGAGGGCCCCCGAGCCCGCGGGCACGTGAGCGATGGAGACCATCTGGATCTACCAGTTCCGCCTCATCGTGATCGGGGACTCCACGGTGGGCAAGTCGTGCCTCCTGCACCGCTTCACCCAGGGCCGCTTCCCCGGGCTGCGCTCCCCCGCCTGCGACCCCACGGTCGGCGTGGACTTCTTCTCCCGCCTGCTGGAGATCGAGCCGGGCAAGCGGATCAAGCTGCAGCTGTGGGACACGGCGGGGCAGGAGCGCTTCAGGTAGGGCCGCCGGGGCCCCGGGGCACCCTGGGGGCCGCCCCCTCCCCCGCGGCCGGCCGCCCCGCCCGGCTCGGAGGAGGCTCCGGCCCTTCCCTCTCGAAAGTGCGAACACTCCATCCTCGCGTCCCTTCGCCCCTCCTCTTCCAGGGACGACTTCCTCCTCCGCAATTTCTCAGTTGCTGCTTTGGCGCCCATTTCCTGCGCCTTTCCTTTCCCGCCTGAACCCGGGCCCCCCAGTCGCGGACCCCTCTTGCCCCGCGCTCTCTGCCCCTGCGGGTGTTGGGATCCCCAACCCTCCGGCACCCCTCGCCCTGCTCCCCCCCAAACTCGGCGCCCCTCACTGCGCACACCCTGACCTGGCCCCCCTCCAACGAGCTCCCTTCCTGCACCCCACTGCGTGCGGCCCGGGAGAACTGCAAAGTGGGGTTCCCTCCGGCTTGAGGGCGAGCGCCGCTCCGGCCCGGCCTGCTGCATGAGCTCACTGGGCACCGTTCAGAGAGGGAGGGGGATGCGGTAATGGTTGGAACACCTCACAGCACCGAATGTGGTCCTCAGAAATGCTGGGCCGTGTGACCCTTGGGAACGTGTCTTAGGGAGCAGACACAGGCACAGCGGGCGGGGGTGGGGTCCTCGCTTTGTTTAGTAAGGGCTGAGTTGTCTTTAGAAGTTTGTCCTCATTGGTGGTTTGGAAGAGAGAGACACACTGAGATTTTGTCACGAACTTTTTCCTTTATGGTATTTATAATGGGTGCTTAACGTTCCAGGGTGCTAATACATCAGAAAGTGCGTTCTGAATGGAGAAGGAGGGATCCAAATGAAGAGTCTCGTTCTAAATGTTCACTGAGACCAGGAAGGATTTTGCAAAGACAGCTCATGTTATGCAAATAAAAATTAAATGTAATTTGTACGCATTTCCTGGATGTTTTAAGACTGAACCGCATAATAAAGCATATTTTAAAGTTGTAGGATTTGAGGACACTTTTTTTTAGAGGAAGGTAGGAAATCTGATACACTGTAATGTTTTGGGTTGTGGGTTTTTGTTTTTGTTCTTGGGGTTTTTTTTTTTTTTTGAGATTGCATTGTCACCTGAAACTCACTTAAGCAAGCATTTTGCAATCTTCATCAAGTACTCTGCTTGTGAAACGCAGTAGTCCATGAGGGGGACTTCCCAAACATGGCTTCCCCTCACCAGCTCTAGCCAGCTTCCCTTCCCAATGAGATCAGCCTCCTCCTGTGAGTGAGGATTTTCCAACTTTTAAAGTTTTGGCTTCCATTCCCAGCTACACCCGGATTCAGACAGATGATAAGTGAACTGCTTAGCTTGCTCATACCTTAGTTTTCAACTATGTATGAAGTGGAAAGATAAGGCCAGCCCCTCAGAGATAAAGCTTTCCTGTTAACGTTTTGAGTTGTACAAGACCTAGAATTCCATGAAGAATTTTGTTTTTCCATTTCGAGAAGCCTCTTTTAGTTAAAATAGGGTTTCAAACTTCTGATTCCTCATCTATAAAACGGGGTCATTATGATCTCTTAAGATTCCTTCTAGTTTTACCATTGTAAGATTGATTTCAAATTCCTTCCCTTGTCATCTCAGTCAGAGTTGAATCTTTAGGTATTTTGTGGTCCAAAAAGAAAAGCATTTACTAGTAGCTCTTGCTCTACCCCCTGAAATGAACACAATAAAAACATATTCTTTATGCCTTAAACTTCTAAAAACTAGCGAATTGCAACTACAAGAAACATAAGTAGTAAAATTTTATTGTATCTAATTATTTCCCAAAAAGTTGCCTCTGAACTTATTGACAAGATAGTTAAGGATAATTAATTTGTTAGATTTTAAAGTCCTTTCTGCTAAATAGATCATTGTGTTTTGTTTTGTTTTGTTTTGTTTTAAAGATTTATTTATTTATTTGAGAGAGCGTACATGAGAGGGGGGAGGGTCAGAGGGAGAAGCAGGCTCCTCGCTGAGCAGGGAGCCCGATGCGGGACTCGATCCCCGGACTCCAGGATCATGACCTGAGCCGAAGGCAGTCGCTTAACCAACTGAGCCACCCAGGCGCCCTAGATCATTGTTTTTTAATGCCTTTGAGCACATGTAAATAATAATTCGTTGTATATACATTATTAAAGCCAGACAGTACCTCTCCCATAATAATACAAGGACATTTAGGGAATGTTTACTGACAATGAGTCATGCTTTATTTTGTCTGGCTCTTTACCAAAGATATATTCATAAATACATACATATTTCAGTAGCTACCTCCAAATACTTGCTTTTCTGTTTAGCAGAATTTTTCACCATAAAATTGGATTTGAAAGTCATTGTTAAATCATTCTGTATCTTTAAGAAAATAGATACAATTTAAGTAATAGATATCCTTACACATTTTATTTCATAGAAAGGTACTGTAGTTCATGAAGAGAATAGCCATATAATATCATTAGGAATTCATGGGAAATTTTATATTTCAAGGTTTAATATTGATTGGATATAAATTAGCAAAAAGGAATCTACTTTAGATAACTCAGGGTGTAGCTTGAAAGTATTAAGAAAACAGAACAAAATAATGAGCTGATAATTATGACCATACTTAACCTTAGTTTTCTGCCCCCCCTGCCCGAGCTTGAGATATAATTGACACATAAGTCCTTAATTTTCAGTGTTCAGATTAACAAATGCTAGAAGACAATAATTACTTGCAAAAAGTAAGAAGGAACACAAACTGAAAAGGCTTACAAAAATAGTGTATATGTGAGCATACCATAAATTGGAATGTTTTTATTAACACTGTGTTAATGAGGATGTCAAATTACTGTATTAAAGAGTCAAAATTACAGTCCCTTCGTTAAAGATGAAAATTTATTTCTCTGTGTGTAATAGTCTCAAGGTAATTGGTCTGAGTTGGTGGAGGGACTCTGCTCTGAGCCATCATTCGGGTACCTTCCTTTTTAATTTTCTGCCATCCCTAAGATATTATCATCATCTTTGTGAACACTGTGTTCCTGCACAGGAGAAGGAAAAAGAAAAGCTCTAAATCAAGCAATGTTCCTTTTTTTTTTTTTTTAAAGTAGGCTCCATGCCTAATATGGGGCTTGAATTCACAACCCCAAGATCAAGAGTTGCATGCTCCACCGACTGGGCCAGCCACCCAGGCGTCCCAGCAATGTTCCTTTTAAGCAAGTGAGACCACTGTGGTACAGATCACTTCAGCTCTAAGTTCACTGAGAAGAAATTAGCTACAAGGCCACAGTTAGGCTGGGCTACCATGTGCCCATGAAGAAGGGAAGGTGGATCTGGCATTGTGAGTTTTGCAGGGAAACCAGCAAACACCACTTTCAAATTTTAATCATCACAGTGGACAAAGTTCAGCAGAAATGGAAGCAAGAATATTGTATAACACAGCGTTAATAAGGATAAATATTAGAAGGTTCTAGAAGTATGGAGAGCATCAAATATAGGAATATAAATTTTGAACTTCCTACAGAAAGCGCTTGAAGCAATATGAAGATAAAACGAGATAAAGAAATAGCAGTGTTGGCTGTAGGGATAGGTAAATTCAAGGCTTCAAACCAGATTTTGCCTTTTATTTCTGGTTGTCTGATCTTTGGGGTGTTATAGTTACAGCGAGTGATTATAAAGCTCAGCTATAAAGAGAATAGGATCCTCCTGGTACAGTGTTTCTCAGAGTGTGTCCTGTGTAACAGTTATACCCCTTGTGATTCTTTTTAAAAATGAATTCTGTGACCGGGTAAATTTGGGAATCCCTATACTCCATGTACCACTCTCTTAGAAATTGATATCAAAGGCTCTCAGAAGTCTTGCAGCAAGGAAGCCTGTTTAACTTTGATTAAACCATCATGTCTCAAATTTTATTTTTAAAATGTAAAAATCTGGGCTAACTCATGTTTGAAGGAATATAACCTGAGAGAAGTTCCACTGATAGAGTTGTTCTAGTCACATCCTCGGAGCAGAATCCCTGAACTTTTGAGGTGTAGAGCAGTGCAAGACCTTCTAAAGCTCCTTACAAAGGGCAGTTAATATTAATATAATTAATATTATATTAATAGTATAATATTATTATATTAACCCCAACATCTGAAGGTGGCCTCTAACACACTGAACATTCTGGGCCTCTCCCTAACCCTCCATCTGCCTTGTCATCTCTTTTTCTTTAGCATCTCTTCTACTGTGACTCTTTCTCTTCCTCTTGTGTCCTGCGTCTCCTTCAGCTGCTTATTTTTATTTTTCCGGTACCCCTCTCCTTTGTCTGTCCCTCTTCCGTTTCCTCCCACCCTCCATCTTTTTCCGCTCCTTCCTTCTCATCTCAGTGTGTCTCTTACTCTCTCATTTGGTTTTATCTATCCCCTGGCTCCCTTGTGTCTCTGCTTCCTCCTGGCCCTTCAAAACATTCATATGAAGTTAATGTTTAAAAGTGGCTTAATTTGCCTCTGAAGCCGATAATACACCATATGTTAATTAATTGAATTTAAATTTTAAAAAGATGGAACAAAATAAAAGTGGCTTAACTTATGTTCTTTGTTTTTAATTTTAAAAGCAAATAAGATGAACATTCTCTATTTCTCCTTAAGAGAACGTTTTATTTATTTATTTTGAAGATTTATTTATTTATTTTAGAGAGAGAGAGAGAGAGCATGCCCCGGAGTGGGGGGAGGGGCAGAGGAAGAGGGAGAGAGGGAGTCCTCAAGCAGACTCCCTGCTGAGTGAGGAGCCTGATACGGGGCTTGATCCCATGATCAATGAGATCATGACCTGAGCCAAAACCAAGAGTCAGATGCTTAACCGACTGAGCCACCCCAGGTGCCCCTTAAGAGAATGTTTTAAATGCCTAAACTAAATTGTTTTTTTGTGTGTGTTTTTTATTCCTACCCTTTGACTGCAGTTCATAGTCTTCAATAGAAAAAGATTTTCTGATCCTGGATCAGTGGGTTCATAACTGCATACATCACAGAGTGGAAATTGTCCGCAATTAAGTGCCATAATCATCGCAGTCTCCTGTGGTTCCAGGTTTTTAGAAACAGTAAAAGTGATGCTCTGTTTGTGTTGAGTCATCAGATAAAATAATGTTTTGGTTAAAATTATTTGTGTTGTAGGGGGCGCCTAGTGGCTCAGTGGGTTAAGTGTCTGCCTTCATCTCAGGTCATGATCCCAGGGTACTGGGATCGAGCCCCACGTCGGGCTCCCTGCTCAGGGGGAAGCCTGCTTCTCCCTCTGCCCCTCCCCCTGCTTGTGTGCATTCTCTCTCTTTCTCTCTCTTTGTCAAATAAATAAATAAAATCTTTAAAAAAATTATTTGTGTTGTAAGTAACAGAAATCTAACCAAATTAGTTTAGGTATTAGGGGATAAATTATAAAGGATCCAGATCTCATGAGTGGCAGAAGCTCATGGCACATGCAGGTATCTGGAAGTATGCAAACCCCAGCGAGAGTCTGTGGGTTTGCCCTGTGGTGCTTCTCCAACTCTGTCAGCTCCCAGTTCTCTTGGGGGTCTCAGCCTCTTACTCAGATTCTGGGAAGTAAATAATCTCCTGGACTATTTGACAATTTCATCTGCTGCTCATGGACTACCAGTGAATCAGCTTCCCCACAGTCAAATTGCAAGATACATATACATATAATACAGATATAAATACATATATATCAGATATATGTATACATATAATATATAATATATATTATACATGTAATACAGATACAAATACACAAGGTATGTATTTATGGGTCACACAACCCAAATGTATCTGTAAGGGTCTACTTTTTGGAAAAGAGAAAGTCACAGAAGGAAGTGAGCAGTCATCCCCCAAAGTATCTATTTCGTGGTATTTCAGGGTAACATAGTATGTAAAAATGAGCCAGCATCATTTCTCCCAAGTGTAGCAGGATGTGAAGAGATGACACATGTAGCCAGACATATTTTTATTCTGTAAGGATTATTGTCCTTGTCCCCTCAGGGCATTCAGCCCATTTTGAGTGACTGTGTAGTCAACACAGTCAAGAAACTAGCTAGTAATTTGAAAAATCTGTAATTGTCTTTCTTAATTTCTTTTTTCTTCAATAATTCAACTGATTCGGCCACAACCTCAACGCCCTGTTGGTATAAGAAGGTGATTATACCTCCTAAAGTAAACTAAATATTGTTCCCCAAATGTCTCAGGGCCCTGGGCCAAATTACAAATAGGCAAAGCTCATTCTTGGGGACTCTTTGGGGCTTTCCCAGTTTTCTTTCCTTCTGTGTTTTAGCCACCGAGACCTTGACCTATTCTCTTCCGTTCTCCCTCACATCCCTTAATAGTCCATCTTCACTTCAGAGACCAACACACAATTATTAATGGTTGAAAACAACTTAATAAGGGTCTTGCTAGGAGTATTTAGATTCTAAAAGAGGATGACCACTTAGCGAGGGAATGCTGCCTCATCCTGATGCCTCCCTGGAGGATAGATAGATAGAAAATGTGGCTGTTGGTGGTGGAATGTCCTCGTGTTGCTACACTGAGGACCAGCTTTTCCGACACAGTGGCCCCACATTTAGCTTTCAAAGCAAGGTTAGGGAAAAAAAAGTTAGAGATGACATTGTGAGTACATAGATTACCACAGTAAAGTTTTCGCTTGAAGGAAGGTGCTGTGCTCAGTCTGTGAGAGAGAGAGAGGAAATTTCTAGCCATCGTTAGTCGGTTTGACTGGCGGATAAAGATTTCTGATTTACCTTTCACAGCCATGTTACTTAAAAGTTTAAAGAGGACTTCTTGGAATGGCCAAAGACTGTTTACTATGTTGGTTATCCTTATCCTGGCTGACTTAGAGGGAATCTTTTGTCTTCCAATCTGGTCTATCGGGACGTGGAAAAGGTGAGCCACCCAAGTGACCAGGGAACATCAGATACTGCTTTAATAAGATACTTTAATTCGGGCGCCTGGGTGGCTTAGTTTGTTGGGCGACTGCCTTCGGCTCAGGTCATGATCCCAGGGTCCTGGGATCAAGCCCCCCATCGGGCTCCCGGCTCGGCAGGAAGCCTGCTTCTCCCTCTCCCACTCCCCCTGCTTGTGTTCCTGCTCTTGCTATCTCTCTCTCTGTCAAATAAATAAATAAAATCTTTAAAAAATAAAAAATAAAAAAAAAAGATACTTTAATTCTTTCTGAAGCCAAGTACCTGCAAAGCCTCTACTTTATGATTTTAATAAATCTCTAAATGTCGGTAAGTTTTCATCAATTCTGATAGTACATAATTCCGGAAAGCTCACTTTAAAAATTGCTACCCCAGGGGCGTCTGGGTGGCTCAGTCCGTTGAGCATCTGCCTTAGGCTCAGGTCGTGATCTCAGCGGGGAGTCTATGTCTCCCTCTCCCTCTGCCCCTCCCCCTGTTTGTGCTCTTTCTCTCTCTCTCAAATAAATAAATAAATAAAATCTTTTAAAAATTAAAAAATAAAAATTGCTACCCCACACACTCCACCTGGCTTATCACGAAACATCTTATTAGGGTAAAAACCATTGTTTTTTGACAGGAATCTATGTAATAAAGTATTGGTCTGACCTTCAAAAGTTCCAGAAAAACATGGAACAAAGGTCAAAGTATGTTCTAAATTTACAAGTATATTTCTAGTTTAAGCTGTGAAAGAGTTTCAAAATACAAGTAAGCAGTTCTGTATATAAGCGTGACTAAGTAAACGTTAATGGCTAGCTGCCGTAATATTTTAGTTTGGCTTAAAATCTTAACAGCATACTCTTAAATGTTCTTGAAATGTAGTGAAGTTTTTCTGTTTTCCTTCCTATGGTAGTGATTCATTTTTAATTTAGGAACAACTTGCTAAGTCAAATTACTATTACTGGCAGCAAGTGTTTAAGACCATCAGTTGGTATCAATAGCAAGGATATAAAGGAGCTCTTGATATAAAGAAGCCATCAAAAATATCTCAGTGCCAAAAAATACTGAGGTAAGGGAGCAGAGATTTTATTTAATTTATTTTATTTTATTTTTTATTATTAACATATACTGCATTATTTGTTTCAGAGGTACAGATCTGTGATTCAACAGTCTTGCACAATTCACAGTGCTCACCATAGCACATACCCTCCCCCATGTCCATCACCCAGCCACCCCACCCCTCCAACCCCCACCACTCCAGCAACCCTCAGTTTGTTTCCTGAGATAAAGAATTCCTCATATCAGTGAGGTCATATGATACATGTCTTTCTCTGATTGAGTTATTTTGCTTAGCATAATACCCTCTAGTTCCATCCATGTTGTTGCAAATGGTGAGATTTCAATTTTTGACGGCTGCATAATATTCCATTGTGTGTGTGTGTATATATATATATATCACATCTTCTTTATCCATTCATCTGTCGATGGACATCCTAGCTCTTTCCACAGTTTGGCTATTGTGGACATTGCTGCTATAAACATTGGGGTGCATGTGCCCCTTCGAATCAGTATTTTTGTATCCTTTGGGATAAATACCCAGTAGTGCAACTGCTGGATCATAGGGTAGCTCTATTTTCAACTTTCTGAGGAAACTTCATACTGTTTTCCAGAGTGGCTGCACCAGGTAGGGAGCAGAGACTCCTCTTAGGCTTGTTTCTACTTCACTAATGTGGTGAGTGCATTGGAAGTCACTTGTGAAAGGTCTTTGTCAAGCCATGCTCAAAAGGTCATCAGTGACTTTTCTTGGCAAAATGTGATCTTTCTCTATGCCTATTTTTTTTAAGTTTATTTATTTTTTTTAGTTAACTCTACACCCAATGTGGGGCTCGAACTCACAGCCCCTGACATCAAGAGTTGCATGCTCTTTCAACGCGGCCAGCCAGGCGCCCTATGCTTTTTTTTTTTTTTTCTAATTTTTGTATGATTGGTCATAGTTTCTTTTTAAATTATCTTGCTGTACTAAGAATGTTAAAAGTGGTTTTTCTTCTGATTTTTAAGTCTTTCTAAATATATTTCCTTTTTGTAGGACTTAGTGGGCTGTGGGTTAGGGACATCCTTAATAACAGATTCCTGCCTCAGAAATACAAAAGAATGGTGTGGGGCCCAAACTGCACCCTCTCTGAGAAAAGATTAGGAAAGAATACTCCAAACAGGAGTTAGATAGATATTAAGAACTTCCTGGCATGATGAAGAAAAGATTATAATTTCTTAAATTCTAGGCATTGCCTCTCATTTTTCTTCAATGTAGTGTTTTTCAGAGTGATGTTAATAGGTGTACTTTGAGAAGAGGTTTCCTTGACTAAATAGTTTGGGAAATGTTGGGCTGTTGCAGGATTTCTCAGAGTCTCTAATATAAGGATATAGTAATACACGTTGTGAATCCTCAAGGTAGATACGGTGTTTCCCTAACCCAGAGTCCTTCTTTTTTTTTTTTAAAGATTTTATTTATTTATATGAGAGAGAGAGAGCAGGAGAGGGGGGAGTGGGAGAGGGAGAAGCAGGCTTCCCGCTGAGCAGGGAGCCCGATGCGGGACTCGATCCCGGGACTCCAGGCTCATGACCTGAGCCGAAGGCAGTCGCCCAACCAACTGAGCCACCCAGGCGCCCTAACCCTTCTGGGTAAAAGGCGCCCTTTTACCCAGAACATTTTATTTTTTTAAAGATTTTATTTATTTGTCAGAGAGAGAGAGAAAGCGAGCACAAGCAGGGGGAGTGGCAAGCAGAGGGAGAAGTAGGCTCCCCACTGAGCAGGGAGCCTGATGCGGGGCTTGATCCCAGGACCCCGAGATCATGACCTGAGCTGAAGGCAGACGCTTAACCAACTGAGCTTAACCAGAGCATTTTAGAAACTGGTAGGTATGTAGGTAGGTGGAGCACTTTAGGAAACAATACTTCAAAAAAAAAAATAAGTATTTTTTTAAGTAAGCAATTCCTTAAATTTTAGGAATATATTTGAGAATCTCTTCAAAAGAAAAAATCTACGGTTTTTTCTTTCTTTTTTTTTTTTAAGATTTTATTTATTTATTTTTGAGAGAGAGAGAGAGAACAAATGGGAGGGGCAGAGGGAGAAGCAGGCTCCCCGCTGAGCAGGGAGCCCGACGCGGGGCTCGATCCCAGGACCCTGGGACCATGACCTGAGCCGCAGGCAGACGCTTAACTGACTGAGCCACCCAGGTGTCCTCACGGTTTTTTCTTTCATGTGATTCTCCATGTCCCTTTTGCTGCTGCTCCCAGGTATGATTTCATCAGATTTCCCCTTTAAAACTCTTAATGTTTTAGGAAAAGATCCAGTAGCCCTTGAGAGTCCCTTGACTTCTGTCCCCTCAGTCAAAATTAAGAGGTTGATCTTCTTCCTGACTTCTAGCCCCTTGTCACACGTTTACTCAGATCACACAGGACCTTCAACACTTGTTTTAAGCGCAAAACCTCCCAGTTAGAATCAGTAGAGAAACTGGAAGAAAGGTAAAGGAGCAAATGGATGAAACTTCTTAATTTCGGATTTTTTAGATATGAAAGGCTATGGGAAAGCAAATGTTAATGAAGCAAATAGGTGAAATTTAAGACCAATTTGATAGAATAGATGGGTAGACTGAAAAGAGAATTACAAGTCAAAGAGAAGATACAGTTAGTTGTACAGCAGACGATCATTAGTGGCAAAGAAAATTAGTGAGAAAATGGGGGGGGCAGATACGTGAACGACGCTGCAGAGGGGCGCCTGGGTGGCTCAGTCGTTAAGCGTCTGCCTTCCGCCCAGGTCATGATCCCAGGGTCCTGGGATCGAGTCCCGCATCGGGCTCCCTGCTCAGCGGGGAGTCTGCGTCTCCTTCTGCTCCCCCTGCTCATGTTCTCTCTCTCTCAAATAAATAAAATCTTAAAAAAAAAAAGCTGCAGGGGTCAGCCTACACTGTGGTCAACATACTGGCCATTTTAGTCTATAAATAACTGTAGCCACAGGACCAGGAAAAGAACAGACAGGTGGTCTGATAACAGCAGTCTCGGTTGTTAATAATACAGTTAATGTCCAGAACGGCTTTAACTTGTCCCAGAGGTTACAGCTCCTCGGTGGTTTGCTCAAGGACCCTGTTCTCTTAACTCTGTGGTCAGTGCTCTTTCTGCTGCACTAGGCCTCCCGACATAATTGAAAAGAGTTTTACTGACACACCGTGCAGTTTCTGTCCTGAAAGTACTCTGTTTGCACACGGCTACCTCGCCCATCTTCTATCCACCCACGTCAGTGACCCTCTCCACCCAAACCAGTATTTTACTGCTGGGTTCAGAAAACAAGGTGGAGATAGCTTTACACGCAGTAACAGTACTGATCACTGGCAGCAAACGGCTGTGGTTGCCTAGACCCTTCCCCGCCTCCATGCAGTACTCCGGGACTGCACTGCTATACTCAGTGGCAGGAGTGAGCCCAGCTGCTGCGGTGGACAAGCTTGTATGATGTATCCTGCCTTGTTAGACAAGGAGAGGCGTCGGGTCCTGCCCCAAGCTACCAGCAAATACTGGCTCTGGTGTCCACAAAGTAGCTTCCCAGTCCTTAAGCTCTGTCCCCTTTTTTTCTGGAGAAGTTGACATCAACCAGGATGATTTACTTGTGGAAATCCAGGCACTGATTTAGCTTAGCTGTTTGTCAAGCACTAGATGTAATAATAGATGTAAATAAAAGTAAGATAGAGGGGCGCCCGGGTGGCTCAGTCAGTTAAGCGTCGACTCTTGGTTCCAGCTCAGGTCATGATCTTGGGGTTGTGGGATCGAGCCCTGCGTAGGGCTCTGTGCTCAGCGGGGGTCTGCTAGAGATTCTCTCCCTCTCTCTCTGCCCCTCCCCCTTGTTCTCACTCTCTCTCTCTCTAAAGTGAATAAATAGAATTTTTTTAAAAAGTCAGTAAGATGTCTCACTTTCAAGGTCCATGCTGTCCGTCTCCTGGGTACAGACTATGCTGCTGTAATACGGAGAGACCACCCAAATACGGCTCCTTAAGGAAAACAGGACTTTGTTGCTCCTCCAGTAACAGAGCGAACGATTCCAGGCTGTCCGGGTGGCTCTGCCTCGGGATCAGCTTCCAGGATTCTTCAGAATTTGCCATTTCCCAGCAAGCAGGAAGGAGGAGGAGGAAACCATTTCTGAAGAATCTGACCAGCCCAAAAGGAGAAACTTAAGATACCAATATGAGAGTCCCTCAACGAAGTGATCCAGCCTGATTTTCTGGCAGTGGGGCTTTTGGTCTTAATGCAAGATTGCAAGAAATATTGGGGGGGTGGGGCGCCTGGGTGGCTCAGTCGATTGTCTGCCTTCAGCTCAGGTCATGATCTCAGGGTCCTGGGATCGAGCCTTGCATCGCTCTGTGGAGAGCCTGCTTCTCCCTTTCCCTCTGCCCTGCCCTGCTCATGCTCTCTCTCTCAAATAAATAAATAAAATCTTAAAAAAAAAAAAGAAATATCAGGAAATCTGTAATATAAAACCTAGAGACCAAAGCAACTAGAGAAACAAATTTAATAAGGGGGAAGGGAATGTTAAAATAAAACTGTCTTTAATTTCCTCAGAGAGATAATGGGAAAATAACCATCAAAAGAAGAACAGGATACTGTTTTTTTAGAGGAATATTTTGAGAACAAAAGAGCTTTTAGAAACACAGTAGGAAAAAAACAAAGCATTCAAAAAGAGAAAGAAAATAGGAAAAGATTTTATTAAAAATTAAAGAAGATAATCCAGAAGATTCAATACACAAGTAACAGGCGTTCCAGAGAGAACAGAAAAAATAGAGGGGAGAAATCCTCAGTGAAGCAATTCAAGAAAATCTTCCAAGACTTAGGGCCCGGAGTTTTCAGATGGGAAGGGCCTAACACAATGGATGAAGGGAGACAGATTCGAAGGGACATCGTCATGAGATTCCAGAACACTGACACCACAGAGAAGTTCCTACAGACAGACAGACGTTCTGAGGGGAGGAAAAATCAGGAATCATGTTGGTTTCAGACTTCTGAAAACAGCAGTGGAAGCCAGAAGGTGATGGAGAGACTGCAAAATTCTGGAAGAACTCTATGTCTGACTCGACTGTCATTCACCTGGGAGAGTAGAATAAATCACACTTGCAAGATTTCGAAATCTCACACCCTGTGTCTTTGTAAGGAGAGCATGTGCGCTGAGCACACGCATGTGAGGGAGGAAACCAGGAGTGATGAACATGGATACAGGGGACGGGAAACTCCCTCTGAAGATGGGCAGAGGCCGTGGCCAGGAAGATGGTGAGGGGGGACCGCAGCGTGGCCCCTCTCTGAAGGACAGCCGGGCCAGCCTATAGTGGGAGATCTGCTCAGGAAGACGAAAAAGACTAATGAGAGCTCCTTGAAAGAACACAACTGGCAGAGCGTTTGGAATGGGATTATTGAGTTTAGTACAGAAAAAGATGTGGTGGAGACTTTCGTGCTCACTCTTACCAGATGCTGCTTTTCTTCAGGACAGGTGGGAGGCATACATTCCCCTTTCTCCTACAGAGACAGAATCATGTGACTAATTGTGGCCAGTGGATTTGAGCAGAAGCAGTATATGGTGGTTTTAAAGTTATGGTGTGTGGTGTAAGGGAAAAAGAAAAAAAATCAGCCCAGATTCTTTATCATTCCTCCCATCCACAGGTGGGGGGGTCTGTTACTACAGCAAGCCTGGCCTATCTTTATGAATACACAAGACAATTATGAATCCTAGAAAAGATTGTGCAGGAAAGGAGAAGTCACAGTTTACTTCAGGGCGTCCGTGATCAGAATGACAGGTGCCAAGACATGATCTGCCTAAAGTTACGACGTGATGATACCGGCAGTTGGGGAATGGGGGAAAGTAAGGATGTGTGGAAAGTGTGCATGTCACTTTGATAAAAACGTGAACTTAGAAAAAGAAGGAGGGACACCTGGGTGGCTCAGTCGATGGAGAGACTGGCTCTTGGTTTCAGCTCAGGTCATGATCTCAGGACTCTGCTTCTCTCCCTCTCCCTCGCTCTTCCCCCCGATCCACGTGCGCTCTCTTGCTCTCTATCTCAAATAAGTAAAATATTCTTTAAAGGAAGAAAAAGAAGGAAAAGAACATGAGCATAATCTGTTCAAATGACTTGAAAATAAAAGCTGCATAACTTCAGAGATAGAATGAAATGAGAAAAGGCTACACACCCACTATAAATTCCACGATGTGGAGAGGTGTACAAAAGCACGCGAAACAGAGCAGTGCAGAGAAAGTCGTGTGGGAACAGACATAAGTCACAAAAATGGTGGGAGAATTATAACCCAAGATGGCCATCGTCTTATTTTTATTTGGCAGAAGGATGCCGGAAACCCTTGGAGTGAGTGCTGAAGTCTTTCATACATTTTCTGGTAACATACCACTTAGAAAATAAGCATCCTTTCATTATCACTTGCAGACAATTAGCGAAGCTAGAAACTGTTCCCATTAATTTCCAAATGAATGGTTTCTTTTTTTTTTTTTTTTAAGATTTTATTTATTTATTTGACAGAGACATAGCGAGAGAGGGAACACAAGCAGGGGGAGTGAGAGAGGGAGAAGCAGGCTTCCCGTGGAGCAGGGAGCCCGATGTGGGGCTCGATCCCAGGACCCCTGGATCACGACCTGAGCCGAAGACAGATGCTTAACGACTGAGCCACCCAGCCGCCCCCAAATAAACTGTTTCGGTTTTCACACATAACTTGTTCTACCTGCCAGCATCCACTGCAAAGTACAGTTTGAATTACTACCAACCTTAAAACAGCAGTTCTTTAGAAAATGTGGATGATTTCACCTATATGCTTATAAGTATGTGCAGTTATTCAGCCCATTTCTCTCCTTTTGGCTTCACAAATCCCTCCTGTATAAATATCAAAAGGAGAAAAGCTTTTTGGTATTTCTCGGTTATTCTCCCATTTGCTCAGCATTTACATGCTGCCTGGGCACGGTCTGACAGTGTGAACTTACTCAGCTGCTGATGTATTCCTTTACAAATATTTCTAGGACTCATCATGTCCAGTTCTGTAGTAGACACTGGAGATAAAGCATTCCAGAAAAACTGACAACAATCCTTGCTTTTGTGGAGTTTACCAGCTAATGGGAGGAGTCAGGCTATAACCAGATAAGCTGGAAAAACTATGTAGGATATCAGCGTTAAGTGCTGTGGAGGAAAATAGAGGGTAAGAGATGAATAGAGCATGCTAGGAGGTGGGAAGACCTCACTATCATCAAGTGATGATCTGTCAAAGAAGGAAAATGGAAGGTGGTCATGGGAATTAAGTACAGTCCAAGAGAGAATATGGCCTGTCATGTCTTGTCAGTGATGTAGAAAGCCTCTGCAACCACAGACTTGACTTTTTAGGCAAAGACCCTGGGATTACACAAAGAAAAAGACTTTTAATGTTTGTATGTATAAAGAAAGATATCCTAAGTCATGAGCTCCAAGTTTCAGAATCTCAGGGCCGAGAGGGCCTGTTAGAGTCAGTAATAATAAAAAGAGAGGAGAAGCTTGTGTTTTCGTCTCTTGAAAGCAGTCCTAAGGGCTGGATGACAAGGCCAGTGAAGCAGGTAAATAAAGCATCGACACAATGACTCTTCCCAGAAGGGCAGTCGGAATGGCAGGTCGCGGTGGAAGGCACTCACGAGGCTAATGCATTCGTAAACCGCTTGCTGCCCACAGCCTTTGGCACCAAAGTACTTCTGTCCTCTAAATGCCTACTTTACAGTTGGCAAAGCCACAAGAAGGGCATTTCCAGGATGGAACATCTGGTTTGTTTTACCTAAGTCAGTCAGCAGGGGCTCTATATCTTGCTGCTTTTTTAAGAGGTCTGTGCACATCCAACAAAATCCATAGTAATAGCATATAAGAGTTGGATAATCTGGCCACTTTCAGATAACATTTTACATTAAGTAAATATAATATAAATAATCGTGTGCATTCCAGGGCCTGTGGACTTTTGTCCTTCATGTGACAACAGCATCTTGTTTTCAGTTTCCTCCAGGAAACTAGATGACTGTTTAATTTGAGATATTTACATTTTTTAGAATCTCAGTAGTCATGTCACTTGGGTGAAAAAAATTCCAAATTCCCCAAGGCTTATCATTCACACTTGGTTGCATTGCTCCTATATTAAGTAGTTCCTTGTAAATGTAAGCAAACCCCAGTGCTCTCAATATCACTTGTCTACATATTGTTTCAGGAAAAAGAAAATTAAGAGGAAAATTAACATAAATTAGTTGGCCGTTTTTCTTTTCTAAAGCAAAAATACTGTAAGAATCAACTTTGCAGGGGCACCTGGCTGTCTCAGTCGGTTAAGCATCTGCCTTTGGCTCGGGTCATGGTCTCGGGGTCCTGGAGTCGAGCCCCATGTCGGGCTCCCTGCTCCATGGGGAGTCTGCTTCTCCCTCTCCCGCTCCCCCTGCTTGTGCTCTCTCGTGCGCGCGCGCTCTCTCTCTCTCTCTCTCTAATGGATAGTTAAAATCTTAAAAAAAAAAATCAACTTTGCAGATGAATGTTTGAAAGGAAATGTGGCATATACATACAATTGAATAGTATTCAGTCATTAAGAAAAGAAGGAAATTCTGTCACATGAAATAACATGGGTGAATCTTGAGGACGTTATGCTAAGTGAAAACAGCCAGTTACAGAAGGACAAGTACTGCGTGATTCTATGTATATGAGGAGTCTAAAATGATCAGACGCATAGAATCAGAAAGAAGGGCAGTTGCCAGGGCTGGGAGCAGGGAGAAGGGAGTGAGTTGCGGTTCACTGGCTATGAAGTTTCGGTCATGCAAGATGAGAAAGTTCTAGAGATCTGGTGTACAGCATTGTGCTTACACTTCAAAAATAAGAGGTGGATCTCGTGTATTTTTACCAGTTCCAAAAAAGAATGAGTTTTGGCCTTGTTAAACGACGTTGAAGGTTATAAAACGTTTGTGACTTTGTTTTGTCCTTCTTCTCTCGCAAAATATATGTGGACTCTATCTGGTCTTCCAGTTGCCAGAACCAAAACCAGCTTGAGGAAATCTAAATCGACACAAAACGAAAGTTTCTGGAAGCACGTCTGAGGCACAGAGCCTTGACTGGAGGGACCAGGCTTGGAATGAATCAGAAGATGCCAGGAGTTCTGGAGCAATAAGAACCACAGGAGGCCAATGTGGTCCTCACCCTATTGTTGCCCCTTTGTCATCTGTCAGCTCACTGACATAAGAAGCCCCAGATGACCAACTAGCAGTCTCAGCTAATTCAGTAGAAGCATCCCAGGGTTCTCTTGTGAAAGCATTTCTCCCTTGGAACTAAAACCTTGACGTCAGCAGAGTTCAGAGTCATGGGGATTAGAAGCAACAAAAAATTGTAGTGACTCATTAAGGGTGATTGTGAGAGGCACCATCACCCCACTTCCACCCTTTGTCTCCCAAACCACAGCATCTGTTTGTGAGGAAAACCACCTCCTAGTCTGTCCCTCACTAGTTTAAAACGTACATTCTGAATCGTGCCAAAACCTTCCGAGCTGTTTCCTCCTGGATGTAGGTATCACTGAATCTGAACCCATTCCACAGTTTTCTAGGGCCAGATGCCTCCGGATGGTAGTGACATGGTAGATCAACGAATCCCATGGCATCAGCCCATTTCCCTGTCTCTGCCTCTGCTAAGTGAAATCTTTGGTCTGTAGTGAAGTGTGGGATGCCACATCTATAGATAAGGGATTCCATAAGTTTATGGATGGTGGTGCTACATGGTGTGAGTCCAGATTCAATGTCTGTTACACTGGGGACACGTCAGTGTCCCCTCCATGATGGTCCCCCCAGAGAAAGATACCATATCCGAAGTGTCAGTAGCTGCTGGAAAATCGACTATTGAACAGGGAAGGGGAAGTCTTTGTTGAGCCCAGTCACAGCCTCCGTCTCTCTGCTGTGATCACTTTGAGTCCAACCCAGGGTAAAATACGGACTGATAATTACATGACAGGATATTTTGTTTCAGCAGTTATCAGCAACTCCTCGACAGAGTTGGGGTGAGGATTCACATAGAATACAAGTATTCACACGCTCCAAACCCATCTGCATACCTCTCCCCAGACCTTATGATCAGTCCTCCGATCTTGCTTTTTCCACCCTGCCAAACCCTTAGCCTCTGCTTATGAATTGGTGTAGATCCTTACCTACATCTTTCCGTCTCTGTCTCTGGAAAAAGGACCCCTATCGTCCACAAATGGGAGGGGCTCTCTTTTCCACGAACCTTCGAGTCTGCTACTGAGTGGGGCTGACCGGGGCCGGCTGTATGGCAGAGCTGAGTTTTCTCCTCTTTATTTATAGGGGAATCCCGATGAGCTTGAGAGGGTCCCACAAAAGTCGCCGTGCTGGGTGCGTGAGCCTTGTTACTCTAGGTCCCCTCAGGTCCCACCCCAGTCCTGCCCACAGATTTGGCTTCTGCTTGGTGACAAAGTTCCAGCCTAGTGAAACAGAGAACACCTAGCTCTTGATGAGCACTCAGATTACACCCTCGCTTGGTGTTCCAGGCATTTAGTCTCTATCAAAGCCAGGTTTAAGCCAAGAACTAGCTCTCAAAAGCATAATAGCTCTTCACAAAGAGAGCATACCTTTATTCCAAAATGTCACTCCTGTAATTGTCCAGTGGAACCTTCTCCAAGCTTGACAGAGCATGCCAGTCTGCTGTGGATACTTCTGGCAGGCGCCATTAGATCTGATGGACCATGGGCCAAATGGCCAAGCTGCTTGCATTGTAGCTTGGGCCACCTGAAGGGACTTCTCTTGCTTTCAGCCCTATTAAGCTAGTAGCCTCTTGGGTCTCCCACTTAATGGGTCAGAGAAGTACATTCAAATACTATACAAGTGTCCTCCACGATCCAAAAAAGCCCAAGTGTTATGCTTTTTTCTTCTTGGAAGGGGGCATAAGATACCACAACTTACCTTTGGAGAGGTTTTTTTTTTTTAAGATTTTTTATTTATTTATTCATGAGAGACAGAGAGAGAGGCAGAGGGAGAAGGAGCAAGGAGCCTGGTGCAGGACTCAATCCCAGGACACTGGGATCATGACCTGAGCCGAAGGCAGACGCTTAACGACTGAGCCACCCAGGCGCCCCCTTTGGAGAGGTTTTAACAGCATGCTTGGATTAAGGGACCACCCTCCCCTAAGAAACTTCACAGAAATTACTGACTACTGTATCTTCATGGGATACATATTTAGGATGATATCTATCTATCTATATTTAATTTATCCACTCTTCTCTAGCCACTGACATGCTCATAGAATCTCAGTGACCTCGGTGTGAGAATAGAACACACTGCTAATAGGTCTTAATATTGGGCACTTTCTTTTTTTGCACTGCGAGTATCTCTTCCCTCAAACTTCCTCATTCTCTGCCACTTCTCCTATTTCCCCAGTGGCTGTGTTCATGGCTTTACCAAATCAACCACTTATTCCCTCACCAAGAATGTCTTGAGTGCCCACCGTGTGCCAGGCCCTTGAGAACCACTGGATATTCAGTGACGAGCACAGACATGGCACCTACCTACCTTTCACAATTAGCAACCCAGCAAACCAATATCCTGAATTCAGAAAGTGGAAAGAGGTGGAGAAGGATGGTGTGCAAGAGTTACTAACCTGAGAAACAGACTCTAACCGAACGACTGCCATTTTCCCTTCAATAGAGGTGTCCAATAAGAGGAGAGGAGTCCTCTTTTGTGAGGAGAAAAAGGTTGAAAGGGAAATCCTATTTCTTCCTATAGTAGAAGTCTAAGTGTGAGGGAAGGGGGAGAAGAGTTTCTCCTGATACGAGCAGTATTCCTTGGCAGTGTTGAGTGTCTACTTGGGATGGGTTATAATTAATTCATGGGGACACCAGCCTGCCACCTGAGTGATTATCCCCAGAAACATTTAGTGGCATGCCGGACTGATCCAGAGATAGAGTTTTCCCCGATGAGTGTAGCAGTGGGGGAGGACCTTGGGAATTTAGATATTTCCAAGAGACCAATTATAGTGATGTCTCACAGAACAAGGAGGTAAAAATAGGAGGGTATTAATGTACTGGGTAGAAAGTAATAGAATTACTCAGTAGATTACAAATGTGGATACAATTTTAAAATTGTCACTAAAAATAGGCTGCAGGCTGTGAGATTTTGATCAAAAAAAAGTAGGTTGTAAATCTGAAGGTTTGGAAGTAGTGAATTTCTGATGATGAAAAGGAAGTAGAGGAGAAAGGCAGAATGGAGGGGATAGTTCATTAGCAATGAGGAAGTCAAGTAACAGAATTGACAGCAGACAGCCCATCCAAACGAGTGAGCAGAATGACAGGAATTGAGATGGAAAAAAAAACAAAGCAAAGTGCTAACGTCTTCAGCACACAGAGAATGACCAAGCACTTGGCAGATGACAACAGATGATAGAGCCAGATGGCAAAAGCCTCAAAGAAGTAGGGAAGTTTGGGGCGGGGGGAGGGGGAGGGATATGGGTTTTTTGGGTTTTTTTGTTTTGTTTTCTTATGACAGGGGTTGGGAGAGAATTATCTGGAAGTGGCACTGGGGAAGCAGAAGCCACCTCCTCCTGATCCTATAGAATGAGCAGCTTGAGCATGCTGCAGGGGAAGCCGTGTGGTCAGGAAATGAAATTACATACAGCAGGTGTCAAAAAGGCAAGAGGAGGGGAAAACATTCTGCCAGGAGACTAGTCTTTGAATGTGGGATAGGAGTTGCTAATAGTGTAGCGGTCAAAGCATAAAAGACCCAGTAGGTTTCTTTATACTCAAAGCCAGATTGGGGTGCCGGCTGGCTCCGTCGGTAGAGTGTGCAACTCTTGATCTTGGGGTTGTGACTTTGAGCCCTATGTTGGATGTAGAGACTACTCAAAAGTAAAATCTTTTTTCTTTAAAAGATTTTATTTAGGGCGCCTGGGTGGCTCAGATGTTTAAGCGTCTGCCTTCGGCTCAGGTCATGATCCCAGCGTCCTGGGATCGAGTCCCGCATCAGGCTCCCTGCTCCTTGGGAGCCTGCTTCTCCCTCTGCCTCTCTTCTCTCTCTCTCTCTGTCTCTCATGAATAAATAAATAAAATCTTTAAAAAAAAAGATTTTATTTATTTGTTTGAGCAAGAGAGAGAGCATGAGCAGGGGGAGAGGCACAGGGAGAGGTAGAGCAGGGGAGCCTGATGTGGGGACTTGATCCCAGGACACTAGGATCATGACCTGAGCTGAAGGCAGACGCTCAACCGACTGAGCCACCCAGGAGCCCCAAAAATAAAATCTTAAAAAAAAAAACACACAAAAATCAGATCTTCCACTTGGGAGGGACAAGGGTCTGCTGAGAACTGGTATCCCTCAAGCTGTCCCCCATGATTCACCTTCCCTATTGTACCAGCATCATGCTGGATTTAGCGGGTGCTGTATCCGCTTTCCAATCTTGCCAGAGGGTAGCCTCATAACTCTTAGTTTTCCCATAACACCCCCCCTGAGACCAGGTTGAAATCCATTCATTTCTCTCTCCCTTCCTTCTCTCCTTCCTTCCATTTCCCCCTCCCCTAATTTTTTTCCCCTTTAAATCATCCATTCATTCAATGAGACTTTCAAAGCCCAGGAGGAAATAGTTAAAGTAACCTGCAGCACGATGTTGTTGCTTATAAAGAACTGTTACTCATCCTTAACTCTGGAATTCCCTATAGGGAGGCTGACCTACATAGTTCTTTTAGGATCTGTACCCAATTCTTGTAACCCTTCCAGAACTTCTGGAGACCTCAGTGTTCCCCAAGAGAGCAAGTCCAGAGAAAGACAGATGTTCCTCATCCCCTTCTGTAAGACCTGCCTTTCAAGGCCCAGTTTTCAGTCTGTAGCCCTGGATTTTCCCCTAAATAATTGACAGCAGGGATGCCCAGTTGTTGTAAGGGAAACTTTCCCCCGCCCCGGGCCAACCATACCTGAATCTGAAACCTAACCGTATCAGAATTCTAAACCTCATATCCATACCCACACATAGAGACTGAAGATCAAGTTACTATATAGAAAATGACAGATGTCATATTGAGACCATTTATTCCAACTAATCGTTAGTAAGGGCTTTTTATAGTGTACATGGCGTATACTTGGCTATCATTTCATTCTATAGAATAATTTGCCAATTGTATTCCCAGTGTCTTTGCAAAACTAAATACAAAGGGCTAGAAAACAAGGCATTTTCTACGGAGTAAAATATACCTCTGCTTAATGTACAAGCATTTCGTCATTGAGTGTTCAACCACAAAAATGTGTCTTTGTAAATTAAACTAATGGTAGATTAAATAGGAGGGAGGATAAAAGTAATGCAGACTTGGTGCTGAGTAAATTAAAGCTTTCAGTCTAATAACATAGCCTTAATTACGTTTCTTTTAAGGCACTGCACATCTGCCTAAATTCACATATATAAAGATAAATCACAAAACAATAACAAATTATCCCTCAATTTTTTAAAAAAAGCAGCAACTTAAATGAACTGCATTGTTTGAAGCCTGCCAAAGATACTGGGAGATTTTTCTTACTGTTGGTGGCTATGTAATACAATAGTCCTTGAGAAAATATTCCTAAGTCACTTGAGAATCTTTCTACTAAGAATTCTGAAGAGGGGGCGCCTGAATGGCCCAGTCGGTTAAGCATCCGATTCTTGGTTTTGGCTCAGGTCGTGATCTCAGGGTCATGAGATCGAGCCCCGTGTCAGGGGAGTCTGCTGGGGATTCTCTCCCTCTCACTCTGCCTCTCTCCCTGGTCTCTCACACACTCTCTAAAGTAAACAAATCTTTAAAAAAAAAAGAATTCTGGGGCACCTGGGTGGCTCAGTCGGTGAAGCGTCTGCCTTCAGCTCAGGTCATGATCCCAGGGTCCTGGGATCCCCCTGCTTAGCAGGGAGCCTGCTTCTCCCTCTCCCTCTGCTGCTCCCCCTGCTTGTGCGTGCTCTGTCAAATAAATAGATAAAATCTTAAAAAAAAAAAAATTCTGAGGAGAAGCAGGGAAGCAAACGAAAGGGAAAGAAAAAAGAGGTGAAGTACTTTCTTCACATGCCCACACAAATGGTGTTGCGATATTGGGTCACTGAACTGAGCTGTGATTTCAGCAGTAAGGGTAATGAAGGTATACAAGAAGCGGAGAGAGTACCAGGTGCCCTACTGACCCCCCACAAAGGTCTTTGGGGGTCAGATGAGCTTAGTTAAGGATCATTTCAATGCTCAAGATCATTGACAGCTTAAAAACTGAGGCACATGCCATCCCACATACAACACTGAGCACTTTCCCTCTCCAATAAGATCAATCAATCCTGTATAACAAATATTAAGTGACATCTGTCATTTGCCAGGCAGTATGATTGTTAGGTACTTAAGGGAAACACGACCTTCAAGGAGACTTGAATTGAGTGGGAGACGTACCCACGAATCCAATCAGCACGCTGTGAAAACGGAAATACTCACAATGGCAGTATGCCAACAGCTCAGTGGGATTGTAAGAGGATTGCCTAAGAGGGGCGGAGAACAAGAGGCCAGTGGCAGGGAAGGCTTCTCATATATATGATTTTTAAACTGATTCTTGAAGGAGAAATAGGAGGTAGCTAGGCAGAAAAGGGTAGAAGACATTCTAGGTAGAAAAAATATCATGTAAAGGCACGAAATATAAAAGAGTATGGCCTTGCCACCTTGCCTCATGATTCAATCAGGAAACAAACAGCACACTTGAAGAGTTAACTAAAAGTTTAATGAGGTGGGAAGTGAGCATTTCTGGAAATGTGGGCAAGGTGAAGGGCATCAACAAAGGATGGTGAGGCATTCGGAGTTAGCAATGATGAGAAGCCATTCACCACCTGGCCAAAAGAGGAGAGAGAATGGGACACCCGAACCCAGTGGAACCCATTAGAAAGGCGCTACCCAACGGGAACCATGACCAGAAACAAGAACACAGCTGCTCCTCACCCACGGTCAGGCCGAGACAAAGAGAAGGGTAGATACCCGACCTCTTTCCTCTGGTCCCCAGCTGGTGCTTCCATGCGCTGGACCTCACGGCAACTGGGCAACCTCTGCCCTTCACCAAAACCTTCTATATTCCTATTTTTAATCCCAGTAATGTAATAATTACTCTATCAGATACTTGAAAATAAAAACAAATCATCGTAAGTGCGAGATGACATACGACGTAAGTCCTTTAGTCTATCTAAGAATAACTACACTTTAATGTTCTGTCGGATGAAACTGGCTCGCCGGTTAGTTTCATAATATTTTTGTCCACTTAAGACACTTCGTATTTGATCTATAAATTCGGGTTAAGTCACGTCAGGTTAGCTTCACATTTTATTACGGTGCTGCATTGCTTGGAAGAGGAGAAGCAGAACAATGTGTCCTTTGACAACCTGTTTTTCTACTTATTTTTCAGATCAATAACTCGATCTTATTACCGCAACTCAGTTGGTGGGTTTTTAGTGTTTGACATCACCAACCGACGCTCTTTCGAACATGTGAAGGATTGGCTAGAAGAGGCAAAAATGCACGTGCAGCCGTTTCGGATTGTGTTTCTGCTGGTGGGACACAAGTGTGACTTGGCTTCACAGCGACAGGTGACTAGGGAAGAAGCCGAAAACCTGTCCGCAGACTGTGGTATGAAGTATATAGAAACCTCCGCAAAAGATGCCACAAACGTCGAGGAGTCCTTTACGATCTTGACAAGAGACATTTATGAACTTATTAAAAGGGGGGACATTTGTATTCAAGATGGCTGGGAAGGGGTTAGGAGTGGTTTTGTTCCAAATACTGTGCATTCTTCCGAAGAGGCAGTGAAGCCCAGAAAAGAGTGCTTCTGCTGATTTCAAACAGGCCAAAGAACTAACGGGAACAGATTGGGTGTCATCTCAGGATAAATAGCAACATGGATGGCAGAACGATGCAACGCAAACGTTGGAGAAAGAGTTACAAGCCCACGCTAACGCTGTTTTGTAAGGTATTTAATTCAGAGCACTATGCTTACTCGCTACGCTACCAGATCGGGTATTTTGCTAAATTATCAGGCAAAGCAGACAACTTTTTCTTGAAACTCAAGTGTCTACAGAATTACTCCCTTTCTCACTTTGTTAGCGTGTAGCTGACCTTCATGTCCACGTATATCAATAGGACTCATTTTTCTTGACAGTTTAAAATGGGTTTTTTGTGCCTGTGTAGTCTGACTGAAAAGATTTTATCAGGCATTATGTTCTCATGAGTTAATTTGTTAATACTGAATAGTAAAGTGGATTTAAAAGTGCACTGTTCGTTTACAAATAAACAATCTCAGACATATCATCGGCTAGGACTAAAATAACAACAATTCCTTGTATAAGGTACCACGTTTTTAACCATTCTTTGAAATATTTATCCTCCCGGGCGCCTGGGTGGCTCAGTCGTTGGGCGTCTGCCTTCGGCTCAGGTCATGATCCCAGGGCCCTGGGATCGAGCCCCGCATCGGGCTCCCTGCCTGGCGGGAAGCCTGCTTCTCCCTCTCCCACTCCCCCTGCTTGTGTTCCTGCTCTTGCTATCTCTCTCTCTGTCAAATAAATAAATAAAATCTGTAAAAAAAAAATAATAATATTTATCCTCCCTTAATTTACCTAAACATAGTATTATATTTACAACGGATGAGAATTTTGTTTTCTCATATTCTTTCCCCTCGCCCCCACATTCTGCAGAGGGAGCAAAAGAAGGTGCATGCTTGGGGCGCCTGGGTGGCTCAGCTGGTTAAGCGTTTGCCTTCGGCTCAGGTCATGATCCCAGGGTCCCGGGATCGAGCCCCACATCGGGCTCCCTGCTCAGCGGGGAGCCTGCTTCTCCCTCTCCCTCTGCCTGTCTCTCTGCCTACTTGTTCTCTCTCTCTGTCAGATAAATAAATAAAATCTTAAAAAAAAAAAAAGAAGGTGCATGCTTTTGTGGACCTGGGGGTTCGTGTATGCCCTCTGCCCTCTTGCTCTGAAACACCACTCCTCCAAGGTGGAAATGATAGGGAGGGAAATCCCAGGAGACTTAATTCAATCAGAAGTCCTGTTTGAATGTGGTTTTTGTGCATCTTTGAAGTAGATATTTAATTATATTTTAAATACTTGTACATTTTCTAGGTTCATGGAAGTATTTTTAATAGTGCTTATGGAGAGAAGAATATAAATTATAACATCACTGTAAGATTGTGACTAGTTCTATTGTCAACATTTTCTTGATATCCTTGTATTAATTTCACTCGAGTGAGTTCAAACTGTAATTGATCAGATGAGAATAGCTGTCCCCCCAAATGTAAAGTCATCTATTTTTACTGCTACAATTTTAAATCTTGTATTACAGTTTTCCATCAGTCCAGAATGGCACCAACTCAGAAACTGAGTATCTAACAACAATTTAAAGTACGGTCCCCTGGGCCTAATTGTAAAGTTAAACAGCTAAACTATAAAATACGATTTAAGTTTCAGTGGACACCCTTTATAATACTAACGTTGGGGTAAAACTAATATTTGGCCTGGAGGGTATGATGTGTTCCAAGATTTAGAATAGAACTAAAGAGTCAGGCGAAACAAATGGAAACGCAGGGCCCCCCAGAAGTTGATACTTCACCGAGGTCACACAAAAGCAGAAGCAAGCCTAGAACTCTGCCTAGTCAGGGTTCTTTCCATTACTCTGCTGTGTCAGGGGTGTGTGCGTGTGTGGTAAAGCAAGGGAAAATATGATCCAGCTGAGTCCACAAAATACTAAAACTGGGCCGTAGCATTTTGAGGTTATAGAAGAGTTGTTTGTGGTACAACAACACTAAAATGAACAATAACTACAAAGCTCTGAGTTCTTATGCAAGATTGCCAAACATCTATATAACCTTAGCCAGATATTTTTATCCATATATATACATATGTATAAAATAACTATTTTCTTACACATAATTATGGAGAATATGGATAATGGATAATGACGCCAAAACAGTAAAAATACTTGCTCCAGGCAAAACATTTTGACTAAGTGTCTTACAAGTCAGATATTCTTGAATCAGATATAATTGAAATTATTTAATTTAAAATTTACTTAATTTAAATTTAAACCTTTTAAATTTAAAATTCAAAATGAATGGATGATGTAGCTAATTACTAAGTATTTTAAATAAACATGATAAAGAAGAAATGAAAAACTATCTGATCACATAATACACTTGTCCCTGACAAACACTTCTCATCTTGAGTCGCGTTAGCGCTTTCAGTACATGTGGTAAATGTGAGAGTTCATTAAATGGTAAGCTTAAGCCAAAATGATTTTGTAAACAGGATGCTTTTAAATGTGGCCTTTATAGACATAATAGTAGCGATCAGGATTTCTTTGAAAGTTTATACTAGGTTTCCAAAAGCCTCCAAGTCCTCCATGATTTTTTTTTAGTGGCAACCAAAGCAGCCTTTTTTATTGTTAAGATAACTTTACCAATCTGTTTATCCAACTTTACAGCATTCAAAAACTGAATCTATGGATTAATAAAATCCTTTTAAGAGTGCTTTTGATTTTATATTGCCTTTGGTTCAATCAAGTACAAAGCTTCCACTGACTTTAAAGAGTGCACTGTGTTTAAATAATTTCCTTAGGTCTGGCAGAGTGATAAGGATTTGAAAGACTAAAGACCCATTTCGGAAGCTAATTCATTTGTTACCCCCGTAACTGCCTGGAGAGATTTAGTTGGAAATGCAAAGGAAACATGTAATCTTTAAGAAAAAAAAAAAGAAGAAGAAGAAGAAGAAAGAATATAAAGGCTTTAAAGTTAGATCCTTTGGGGCGCCTGGGTGGCTCAGTCGTGTCTGCCTTCGGCGCAGGTCATAATCCCAGGGTCCTGGGATCGAGCCCCGCATCGGGCTCCCTGCTCTGCGGGAAGCCTGCTTCTCCCTCTCCCACTCCTTCTGCTTGCGTTCCCTCTCTTGCTGTGTCTCTCTCTGTCAAATAAATAAAATCTTTAAAGTTAGATCCTTTTGTATTTTAAAATAGAATACATTCCGAACAAGAGCTAGCTCTTGGAAATTCCACAGCTGATAAATAGCCATCTCTGCTTCAAAATCTTTCTAAATCCCCATGTTTTCACTAAACTTTCCTGAGTGACCAGTCTTCACCCCAATAACAAACTTTTCTCCTGAACTTGGATGAACTGCTACATGACTTGGTGTTTCTATAATCCTAATCACTGATAAAAGTAGACACGTGAGTGTTGAGCTGTGACAATCTATAGCAATCATTACAGACTCTGATTCGCTTCCTACACATCATCATGGCATAGAATAAATGAAGAGAAAAGAAAAATTTTAAAGATTATATTTTAAATTAGTGCTCCTTGTTATATCTCTCTGGAAAATTTCTTTGTCTTTTTTTAAATAGTGCCTAAAACATTGTCTTATCGATGTAATTCATGATTATTATGTTGAATTAATCCTATTAAATGTGGATTCCATATATATGGTTTTAATTTCTACTTTCCATGGAGAAACAAACATGTTTTGCTACAGTCATCTCTTGCCGGTTTCTTTTCGAGTGACAGCCAATGGAAGAAAGACATGGTATACATTTTTTGAAGTACGTTATTAGTGTTACTTGATTTTAAGTAATGAATAAAAAGAATGAGAATGAGAACTATGGTTGTCACAAGATTGTTACATTATCCATCTTTACTGGTGCTTTCAAAACAGAAGCAACGGTTTCTTGCAATTAAATGTATCCGTGTGTGTGTGTGTATTTACAAATGAAATGCAAATAAGAATCAGATCTGAAATCCCATATGTTACATAATACCCTGGTGGAGTGTGGGGCAGATCCCCATAATCAAACATTTATATATGTACAGCAAAATGTATGAATATTTACACTAAAAAAATGTCTATAACCTGTCATCAATTGAGGTCAGATTTTTTTTTTTTTTTTGGCTGCCAAATGAGTTATCAAGAGAATTATAGATTTTCAGAGCCTTTTGGGTTTCAGAATTATGAAAAAGGATCATGGTCTTTTATTATACCTTAACAGATAATTCAGAATGTGTGACTTTTCTCTAGTTAGTTCTTTGTCATACTTCAGCCTTGCACATAGCAAGGGCTCATTAAATTTTGAATCGAGTTGTTCAGTCACACAGAAAAAGACTTCTTAGCTTCTGCACAGATGACCAGTTACACACGTAAAATACTTACAACACTTGGCACATAGTAAGTACTCAATAAATGTCACCTTTTATTTTTGTTTTTAGTAGTAGTCTTTTTTTTTTTAAGATTTTTTTTATTTATTTTTATTTGAGAGAGAATGAGAGAGAGCACACGAGAGGGGGGAGGGTCAGAGGGAGAAGCAGACTCCCTGCCGAGCAGGGACCCCGATGCGGGACTCGATCCAGGGACTCCAGGATCACGACCCAAGCCGAAGGCAGCCGCTCAACCAACTGAGCCACCCAGGCGCCCATGTTTTTAGTAGTATTCTTACAACCACCGAATTACCAACAAGCCAGTTTTAATCCCCATGATGTGCCAGAAACTAATTGTTGATAATTGCAATCTTATAGATCATTGCAAAGGGTCATGACTCTCTGAAATGGTCTGATTCTTAGAACGAGGGGAGAACACTTTAGCAGGACAAACAGAAGATGGTACCGTTCTTGGGGATGGCTGGCATTCCCCGACAGCATCTGACCAAAGGGACAGGTGCTCAAATGAGTGTAGCCATCATGTCTCCACCTCTGAGCTAGAAACAGTCATCAGCAGAAGAGTTAGTGAGTGTGTATGGTGTAGTAAGGACCCTCGGCCAAAGGACTGGGCTTCTTAGTTATGTATAAAATGATTATCGGTAGCACTGGTTTTTAAAAGATTTTTTGGAAATAGCTTCAATGACATAGAATCCATGCACCATACAATTCACCCATTTAAGATGTATCATTAGATGGTTTTTCAGATTTCACATACTCCGAAATGTGCAACCATCACCACAATCTTAGAGCATTTTTGTCGCCTCGAAAAGAAATCCCCACACCCTTTAGCTATCACTCCCAACACCCCTCCCACTTCACACCACCTGAGTCTTAAACAACACTGAATCTACTTTGTGTCTCTATTTGCTTGTACTGGATATTTTATATAAATGGAATCAAATAATATGTGGTCTTTTGTGACTGGCTTCCTTCAGTTGGCATGTTTTTAAGGTAGTACCATTATTTATTTATTTTTATAGTAAGCTCTATACCCAATGTGGGGCTTGAATCCACGACCCTGAGATCAAGAATTGAATGCTCTACCAACTGAGCCAGCCAGACACCCAGTACCGTTATTTTACTAAAAGAATCCCCACTATGTAAAAAATATTAGCTCATTGTACAAAATTTGGAAAATATAGAAAAATAGAAAGAAGAGGGGCGCCTGGGTGGCTCAGTCGGTTAAACGTCCGATCTTGGTTTCAGCTCAGGTCCTGATCTCAGGGTTGTGGGATAGAGCCCCATGTCAAGCTCCGTGCTCAGCAGAGTCTGCTTGTCCCTCTCCCTCTGTTCCTCCCCGCCTGCTCACGCTCTCTCTCTCTCTCTCCTCTAAAATAAATTAATAAAATCTTTAAAAAAGAAAGAGAAATAGAAAAAGAAGGGAAAATTGCCATTAGACTCATCACCTGAAAAATGACTATTTCAATATTTAATGTGTTTCCTCTTTGTAATAATACAGCCATGTTGTAAAAAGAAAAAATCTAACAATAGAGATATAAAGTGGAAAGTGAAAACTTCCTTTTACCCTCTCCAACTCCCATTTCCCTGTAAGAGACAATCACTGTTCACAATTCTATGTTTATCTTTCATGTCTTTTCCCTATGTATTTATGCATAAAATACACACGTAATAGATGAGGGACCACACAAATGAGATCAGTTATAACACTCTTCTGTAATTTGCTTTTTGCACATAATAGGGTCTTGGAAATCTCTTCCATTTTGACGCACATTGATTTTGACAGCTTCATAGAGTGCCATATATAGTGGGAAATAATGATTTATTTAACTGCTCTCAATAATAAATGCTTAGATTGTTTCCAATTTTTTGCTACTATAAATAATGTTGCAATAAACATATTAGTGAACGTATTTTTTGGGAAAATGTGTGAGTAATTTTGTCTGATGTATTCCCAGAAGTGTGCTGGGTCAGAGGTCATTGCACATATTTTTAGTAGATCTTGCCAAATTTCCTTTAAAAAGAGTAGGCCAGTGATATTTTCAAAAAGAGTTTATACGAATATTTGTTTCCTCAGATCCTTCATTAATACCAAATAATGGCAAAATTTTGACATATTGACAAATGATGGGCAAAAATATTCTCATTTTATTTATTTTATTTATTTTAAATATTCTTTTTAATTTGCATTTTTCTGTTCTGGGTCTGAGCCACATTCATAAATTAATTGATCATTTGTATTTCCTTGGTGAACTATCTACTAGTATCCTATTCCCATTTTCAACTGGATTATTAGAATTTTTCTTACTGATTTTTTTAAAGACCATTTTCTATCATATGGACAGAAATGCTTTGTTTTGTATGTTGAGATTATTCTCTTGCAACCAGTAATAGCTTGTGTATGTTATCTTTTGTTGTAAAGTTCTCATTTTTCTTCATATCTTCTAGGATTTATGTCTTGATTAGGAACTTCTTCCCTAGCCCAAAATTACAAAGCACTATCGTACATTTTGCTTTTTATGTTTACACTTTTATATGTCAGAATTTATTTGGACATAGGGATTTTTTTCTGAATAGTCCATTGTTCCAACGTCATGCATTCCTTTCTCCAAACATTTGAATTAACATCTTTATCACAAAAGATTTACTTATCTATAGTTTAGCTCTCTCTGTGGCTGTACAGAATCTGTTTCCAGACTTCAGTTCTACTGATTGTCTATTACTGAGCTAATGCCACACTTTAATTTATTGACTTTTTTATTAGTTTAGTTTTTTAAGTTGGCTCCATGCCCAGCACAGAGTCCAACGTGGAGCTCAAACTCACAACCCTGAGATCAAGACCTGAGCTGAGATCAAAAGTCAGATGCTTAACCGACTGAGCCAGCCAAGACCCCCCAAAGTTTTTTTATTTTTAAGATTTTAAGTAATCTCTGTACCCCACATGGGGCTCGAACTCAAGATTCCCAGGTCAAGAGTAACATGCTAGGCGCGCCTGGGTGACTCCGTCAGTTGAGCATCTGCCTTCTGCTCGGGTGGTGATCCTGGGTCCGGGAAACGAGCCCCACATCGGGCTCCCTGCTCAATGGAGAGTCTGCTTGTCCCTCTCCCTCTGTCCCTCCCCACTGGGCTTGTGCTCTCTCGCTCTCTCTCCATCACTCTCTCTCAAATAAATAAATAAAATCTTTAAAAAAAAAAAAAAAAGTCGCATGCTGCACCGACTAAGCCAGCCAGGCACCCTGAATCATTTACTGAAGTTTTAAAATACCGTGCCAGAATGACTAACCCAACTGCTTTAAGCTTCTCCCATGCCCATCAGCACCCAGACTGTGGTCTCTAAATACTCTTTCCCTTTCAAAATAAAAAGCACCAGGGCTCTTTGGTGAAATGGCTACTTCTTGGTCTGGGGCAAGAAATGAACCCAATGAGCCTGGACATCTTGTCACACCAGAAGGTAAGGAAGCGATCCAAGAATACAATGGACATACCAAAAGAACAGAGAAGCAAACCTGGAAAGGCCAAAGCTGGGACAATATGAACATCAAAATGAAAAGTAGTGGAGTAAAATAGCATTGAATATTTTTAAATCTCTGAGTTCAAATGACAGTAAGAAAAACTCGTATTTCTCAGCGCCTGGGTGGCTCAGTCAGTTAAGCATCTGACTTGGTTTCAGTTCAGGTCATGATCTCAGGGTCCTGGGATCAAGCCCCGCATCTGGCTCCCTGCTCCGCGGGAAGCCTGCTTCTCTCTCTCCCACTCCCCCTGCTTGTGTTCCCTCTCTCGCTGTGTCTCTCTCTGTCAAATAAATAAATAAAATCTTAAAAAAAAAAAAGAAAATATTCATTATGAGAAATTAGCTCATAAGACTGTGCGGTCTTATGACTCCACAGTCCAGAATCTGCAGGGTGGGCTGACGAGAACCTGAATGCCAGCTTGAGTTTGAAGGCCACCTACTGTAAAATCAAGAAGAGTCAATGTTGCAGATGAAATCCAAAGTCAGTCTGCTGGACAATTCTCTTGCTAGGACAGGTGGGTCTTTTTGTTCTATTCAGGCCTTCAGCTGACTGGATGAGTCCCACTCATCTCGTGGAGTACAATCTGCTTTACTCAAAGTCGACTGATTTAAATGTCAATCTCATCCAAAAATTACTCTCACAGAAACACCAAGAAAAATATTTGACCAACTATCTGGGCACCCGGTGGCTCAGCCAAGTTGACACATAAACCATCAAGGGCACCATATTCTATCCACCATCTCAATAACTCTCTGCGGATCAGGCACTGCTGACCTTAAGGTACATTATGATAATTGTGTCCACATAATTTCTGATGGTTAAGCCTTGCCACCTAGTGACTTGTTTTAGAGTCTTGTCAGCCCGGATCCCATCAGGAAGCCAGTTCTGTAGGACTTCTCCCACCACCAGCCCTAGGCTCTAGAGGAGAGCCACACCTGAACATCATAGTGAGTCGCACCGGTGATCCTCTGACCAGGACATTCCTTCACATTCCTTCTTGCCTTGCTACGTGATGTATCCTCCAGGCCGTCCTGGGCAACACTAGCACCAGGAGAATTTTCCGCTCTACCTACTACATCCACTTTGGCAAGCTCACTTCTCTGAGCGTTTTAACCCTTCTACGATCGGTCATGGCAGTTCTAGCATTCCAACTTCCTTGAGTGTGACATGACTTCTCCGTTCCTGGAGGGCATCCTAGGAGCAAACTGGCACCATTTCCTGGGGTTCTTGCCAGAGCATGAAATCCAAGATCCTGGGAAAATGCTCCCAAATCAGTAAAATTTCCCTTATCCAACTCTATGTCCTGGCCTGTTGATAAAGCATGTTCAGAAGCCAGCAGTAACCTACACAGCCCCCCAGCCCCTACCCCCCACCTATGGGCCGTCTCGCAATTCCTTTTGGGATGTAGTCTCTTTTCTCCCTTATCTGGCCCAACCCAGTCTTGACTGGGTTATATTGTGACTTAACCCTGGTTCAGGTCTGGAGAGGATGCACATATTGCCTTGTGTGAAGAAAAAAAAAAATCTCTGCATCATCAACAAGCCAAGGGAGAAGAGCTGGTTCTTAATGGTAAGGGGTGGGCTCTCGGGCTCAGAGGTTTCAGAGAAATCTGATGATTCAAGACTCTGTAGGTCATCATATCTGAGGACTAGATGTCCTCAGTCCATGTGTCAGGTTCCTCTTCCTTTTCAATCAAGGCTCTGACCTTGGCATAGAAGACCTGCCTTGTAGGGCATTGAACTCTCTCTGGAGCTCAGCTACTCTGAAGAGTGAGCCCTGGGCCTGGTGTTGGCCTACTGTCAGAGATGACAGCCTCTGTGTAAGCTATCAGGGACACCTCCTGAATTTCACAGATAGTCTGCAGTTGGCAATTCATGCTCTCAGATTTTCATCATCGCTTTCTTGTACTTTGGGATAGCCACCCAACACCATTGTACGTGTGGTTACCATCGTCGCCGTCTTATAGTTAGCCTATTTTACTCAGACACCTGATGTAGTCCACCAGCTAATGGCTTTCCTTCCAGCATATATCAAATAATTCACCACTGGACAAAGTTTGAACAATCTGTGATGGTGTCCTCATCATAATAGTAGGAAGTGATTCAGTTCTAAAACCCCATTTTAGCTGCTTCTCTATGGAAACCCTCCTTCCTGGTAACCACTGTCATAGGACAGATTTTCCAGGAAGCTGACTCTGAGACAGTTAGGTGGAGATGGCCGGGCCTTTTATTCTTTTTGTTGAGAAGTTGTAGGAGGCAGGCCTCCCAGAAGAGGTGTGGCCTCGGGTGAAGTGGCAGTCCCTGTGGGGACCGAACAGAGTGTTACCAGCGGACAGCTGAGCTGGGACAATGTGCCTTTCATGGAAGGAGGATCAGGGTGGGGAATCTCAGAAGCTTACAAGTTAGAACATCAACCCTGTGGGTTGTGTTGATTCAGCTGTAAGAGAGAAGTAACCATCAGGAAAAATTGAATATTAAATAATACCAAGATATCGTGTTGATTTTTTGGTGCGTTGTTGGTTTATTGTCGTGTTTTTAGATGGAACCCCTACCTTTTACAGATGCATACTGAAATGTTGATGACAGGCTATCCGGGACTTGCTTCAAAATAAATTAGAAGTATACGTGGGACAAAAAATAAAAATAAAAAAAATTTTTTTTAATTAAAAAAAAAGTATACGTGGGACAAGGGTGACTATGATTTGCTGGTATGGATGGAAGACAAAACAACAGGCTGCCCCCCAAAGGATGTCCATGTTCTGATCTCCAGGACAAAAAAGGATGTTGCAGGTGTGATTACTTGATTAGCGGGAAGATGATCCTGGATTTTCCAGGTGAGCCGCATGTAATCACAAGAGTCCTTGTAAGAGGGAGGCAAGAGGGTCAAAGCCAAAAAAGAAGACGACCATGTGGCAGTAGAAGCAAGCAGAATCAAAGAGAGAGAAGATGCTGTGCTGCTGGTCAGCTAGACGGAGGAGGGAGCCACCCGCCCCAGAAGGCAGGCAGCCGCTAGAAGGCAGGAAAGGCAAGGAACAGAGTCCTTTCCAGAACCTTCAGAAGAAATGCAGCCCTGCCAACACCTTGATTTTGGACTTTCAACCTCCAGAACGGTAAGGGAATAAATCTGTATTGTTTTAAGCAACTACATTTACGGTAATTTGTTAAAGCAGCTGTATGAGTCTAGTACTGTAGGCGTATGGAGTTCCATTGTGATGTTTTTCTACTTCTGTGAAATTCCTTTTTTAAAAAAGACTTTATTTATTTATTATTTGGGAGAGAGAGATTGAGAGAACGGGTGGGAGGAGGGGCAAAGGCAGAGGGAGAAGCAGACTCCCCACCGAGCAGGGAGCCTGATGCGGGACTCGATCCCGGGACTCCAGGATCATGACCTGAGCCGAAGGCAAATGCTTCACCAACTGAGCCACCCAGGTGCCCCTACTTCTGTGAAATTTCTTATGATAAAAAAGTGTTCTGAGAATTAAAAGAAAGCCCCCATTGAAAAAGTAAAGCACCTGGGTGGCTCAGTCAGTTGAGCATCTGCCTTTGGCTCAGGTCATGATCTCAGGGTCCTGGGATCAAGTCCTGCATCCTTGCTTATCGGGGGGCCTGCTTCTCCCTCTGCCCCTCACCCTGCTCTCATGCTCTCTCTCTCAAATAAATAAATAAAATCTTTAAAAAGAAAAAGGAAATGTAATATGGGTTGATATGTAGTTGGGCAAGTCCTCCTTTGCTTTTTTATTTTTTGTTTTTCTTTCTCTTTTGTTTTTTATTTATTTTTTGCTGTTCTTCCACATGTTTCTTCCAAATACATTTTCAATCGGCTTGTCAAGTTTCTGTAAACGAACAAACAAAATCATGTTTTTATCAGAATTTTATTGAATATACAAATTAATTTAGGGGAAACCATATCAAAGGTAATGTAACCGGGTGTCCCTGCTAGTCTGAGCTGATTCTTGCGTATGTCCGGTGGATGGACCCCAGCTCTGAAACCTTGTGAGCTGCACCGGTCGAAGGAGGGCTGTTGTATTCCAGCCTCCGCCTCGACAACTGAGTGGGTGAGTTTTTGGTTTTTGTTTTTCCTAAAGATTTTATTTATTTATTTGAAAGAGAGAGAATGAGAGACAGAGAGCATGAGAGGGAGGAGGGTCAGAGGGAGAAGCAGACTCCCTCCCTGCCGAGCAGGGAGCCCGATGCAGGACTTGATCCAGGGACTCCAGGATCATGAGCTGAGCCGAAGGCAGTCGCTTAACCAACTGAGCCACCCAGGCGCCCCTGAGTGGGTGAGTTCTATTCAGAGAGAAGAGAGGAAAAAATAGACACTTGGCCTCCCTTTCAAGACAGATTCTCCAGCACAGCTTTACTACCATACTGTAAATATTTTATGCCCTACTCGTCCCCTTATGTTTATTGTCCATTGGCTCATCATTAGTTTCTAGCTGTCTTATCTGAAATCATCAACACATTGTAAATGATGGAGCTAAGTGAAGCTGAATCCAAGCAGCATTGATCCTGAGCATTTTGAAGGATGCCCTGGAGACTAACAAAATAAAACAAAACAAAAAGAGTGAAGGTGAGAAGCGGAGGTTGGTGGACGAAGTGGCAAAATTGTGGTTTTGATATTGATGTGACGCCAGGGGACCTGGCTGGCTCAGTCAGAAGAGCCTGTGACTCTTGATCTTGGGGTTGTGAGTTCGAGCCCCACGTTGGGTGTAGAGATTACTAAAATAAATAAACTTAAAAAATATATTGATGTGATTTCGTTGCCTGGGGATGTTTTAATTTTGTAAGTCATAAGTAATTTATTGAGCAAAATAAAGCAGACACATCCTCTGTGCTACAACGACTGGATTGTTTTGGCACCAAAAAATACTCTGACAATTTACTTCGGGTTTAATTCAATTAGGAAGTTGAGTTTCATGTAGAAAGTCTGTAAATTCTATTACTAAGATATTATTTTCATAATTCATCCTTATCTTGTAAACTGTCTAAACAGAGAATTTAAAAATAAATTGGATAAGGCTTTTGAATGATAGTAGCTTGAGTAGAATTACTATTATAGGATTTAAAAAAAAATTCTAATTAGACGAGGTCTCCAAGTGATAGCATGAATAAAAATGTTATAATTGGCCAACAGCTGCTAATTTCTGTTTCTTCCACTTAGCACTAATTAGGCAAGATAAAGTTGCTTGTTTTTTCTGGTACTGAGAAAGTGAATAAATGTCTGTGTAATTATAGATAATGAAACAAGTATTAGAAGTATTAGCGTGTCTGTGTATGTGTGTGTTTCCCAGGTTCTTTGAAATCCCCCTTAAGCCCCAAATCAAGTCGTCTCAGACGGCAGCTCCTGCCCCTGTAGTTAACTGATGTACCACGAGGGGGAGCGCGTGAGACGGAGCTCTGAACGCTCCCCATCCCAGCGGCTGCAAATCCAACAGTGGTCGCTGGAGGGCAGCAGAATGCAAAGCTCAGGAGCCCAGACTTAAAACCTCTGACTTGCCTTTTTCCAAGAAGGGAAAGTTTCCACCTGCTGGGCAACTATTCAGTGGGAGAGGAAGGGAAAAAGGATGAGGTTGACCTGGGCACTGGAGCACACAAGTCCAGCAGAAACGTCAGAAAACTTGAGTGGGTTTAACCACTCCTCTCCTCCGTGAAGAAGAGTTCGGGTATATTGTGAGAGTGAGGAGACCGCCACAGATGTGACAGGAGCAAAGATGTAGAGGCTGAGTCTTTGGGGAGGCAGCCTCAGAGAAGATAAGAAGAATCAGGTCTAGAAGTGAAGATTCAACCCCCCAGTTCAAGCAAAACATGCCTTGAGCATATTTCTGTTGATATTTTTCTGTGAAACCAGCCTTCAGACGAGAGGAGCGTTAAATCCCAAATCTGAAGACTTGGATCTGGTTTCAATCACCAACACGAGCTGATATGGTGGAAGATAATTTGACTTTCATAGGATACAAGTTGGTCAAGCCAACAAGTTGGTTAAAATATCTATTTGTTCCAGAAATCATATACCCAATCAATGGTTTTTCAAGAATTGACAATTCTGGGGACTCACGGTGTTGTTTTGCAATATTTTTCATCTTTAGACACTTTTCCTATTTTTCGGGATTTGGGGGTTGTTTTCCATTACATAAATAGAATATCATAAGCTCCATATTATTTAATTCATCCTTGTCTAGATAATACGATTAAAGCATAAGCTTCAGGTGTTGGTTAACAATTGTTAATGAAGAAGCTGGAAAGAACATGTGACAATTCATCAGTTGCTTTCAGAACACTAGCCTCAAACTAGTTATTAAAATTTGTTCCCCAGAATTCTCAGGACTTCGGTTAAGCCCGTGTTTCTCCCTGGGTTCCCTGCTCCTTCTACTAAGGATCAAGAGAGGACACTAGAACTCTGTATGCTTCCGGCAAGATCCCAACCCAGCCCTATTGCCGCACACGCACACGCACACGCACACCCCGTACCTGCTCTTACACTATTATGACCAATCTCATTATGCCTTTAGCCTTGTGTTGTCTGTATCCACAAGAAGTCCCGATACCTAGGTTACCCTCAGTACTGACCCCCTTCTGATTCCATCTCCCATTTCCCCAACTGCCACGCCTCTGGACAGGCAGTAAAATCCTCTGTTTCCTCAAACTCTTCTCTTTACTTTCTTATTCTCGGTGAAGCTTGATTCACCCCTGAAGTCATTGCTTCTCCTGCATTTCTCTTGCAAGTGGTTGATGTCCCACTGGGCCTGGAGCTCGGGTGCTGGTCTTCTTTGCTTCCCACCGCCACTTCCAAACCATCCTCTCCCCTCTTGCCTAGAAGCAGTTTTGAGTCAGATGTCAGTGGACTATCCATCCACTAACCCTCCTTGTCACCATCACGTGCCGACCCCCAAGGTCATACTCGCTCATTCTTTAATTAGTTTAAGTCCTGGGGCGCCTGGGTGGCTCAGTCGTTAATTAGTTTAAGTCCTCACTCACTATCATTCTCTCCAACATGACCTCTGTCATAATTCTTAGTGATTTCAATATTAACATGGAAGATTATTAATACTCTGGTGTTTTAGTAAGGTTTCTCCTGAAACAAGGATTTGACATACCAATGGCTTATTTGGGAGATAATCCAGGAATCGGGAACTAGGGAGCAAGAAGAATAAGAGGGAAGGTGGAAAAGCCTCTGCAAAGGTGTGATATCAAGGTCACGGCCATGAACACGGGAGACTCAAGTCCACTGAGACCTCTTGGAGGCATCCTGAGTGCCCGCGACATTGTCTACCAAAGGACCCGAGACTGGGTCATTTATTCCCTGGCTTCTGGCCCTACAGGGTTGAGGGCTGTTCCTTGAAGTATCATCTTCCCCATACTCGCTACATTTGCCTGTGAACCTAGTAGGCTCCTGGGGTCTTGGAGAAGACCCTGAAGTGAAAGCAGAGAAGGTGGGAAGCTCTCCGGGGGAGACTGGAATGCTGTCCACCACAGCTGCTGCTGAAATCAGAAGTGGGTTAAGGGATGTGACTAGGACCCCAAAAGCATTGGGAATGCCTGGCTCCTCGGTTCCCTCAGTTCCTCTTTCCCAGGGATCCTGTCCTCCACCCTACCTCAACTACCCTCTCCCCTGCAACCGTTAACAGCCTGAGCTCCATTTCACCCTCCAACCACCTCCTCATATCTTTCCTATCAACTCAGTCCCCGACTGTGTCTTGACTCCAACAATCCTTAGACTCTCACCCAGTACTTTGGTCCTATCTTTTCACTGTTCTTCACTGTCCGATTCAGCTTTAATCCCACGGTCAATCATCACACTTACTCTTTCACACGTATCCAACTTCCTCCATCATCCTCCCTCAGCACAACCCCAGCCTTGGTCCCATCCCGTTCTATACCTATTCACTGCCTGCATCGGGGCCCCTGAAAGTGGCTCACAAGCTGTGAGACCTTGGGCACATCACCTAGCCCTGCCGAGTCTCAGTTTCCTTAGCTATGCTGAGCAGTCTCAACTAAGATTCAGGACCAGTAGTCTCAAGGGTGTCCTTGGGGCTGCCTAGGAATCAGAGTGCACTTCCCCGGTCCCTTCACTCTCCCTCCACTGTAAGTCCTAATCTCCCATCTTCTTTTCTCACGATGTCCTCACTGTCAGGCTTCCAACATGGGCGGCGGAGCGCTCAGAAGAGAACGTTCCCTGCCAACAGCCCATCTGTGCATCGTGCCCCTGCTGCTATATGTGACCGTCCCGGCCCCTGGCCAAGGCCGTCCCGCTCCTCATCAGGACAACAGTTCTGGCAGTCCCCCGCCCCCCCCATCTTCTGCATCATCGTTTTTTCCCTCTTACCGGATCATTCACATCAACCAGATGTGAAGTTTAAATGATACTTAAGTTCTCCACGAGGAGGGGAGAATTCCAGCATCACAAGTATTCATCTTTGTAAAGTGCACGGTGCCCGACACAGAGTATTATATGTATTAGCTCTCATTGTTCCATGTATGGAGTGCTTACGTGTGTAATACATTATGCTTTACATGCGTTATCATATTTAATCTTTATTTTTTAATTTTTCTTAAAGATTTTATTCATCCAAGAGAGACTGTGTGTGCTCACACACGCGTGAGCACGGGAGGGGCAGAGGGAGAGGGACAGGCAGATTCTGCTGAGCAGGGAGCCCACCGAGGGCTCGAGCCCACAACTCTGAGATCACGACCTGAGCCAAAACCCAGAGTTGGAGGCTTAACCGACTGAGCCACCCAGGCGCCCCCATATTTAATCTTTAAAATAACTCCATGAAAAAGAAAAAAACCTCTATGATGCAGATGCTATTTTTTTAAAAGATTTTGTTTATTTATTTGAGAGTGAGAAAGAGAGCATGGGGTGGGGAGGGTCAGAGGGAGAAGCAAACTCCCTTCCCGCTGAGCAGGGAGCCCAACCCGGGAGTTGATTCTGGGACTCGGGGTTCATGACCCCAGCCGAAGGCAGACGCTTAACTGACTGAGCCATGCAGGCGCCTGCAGATGCTATTTTTATCCCAACTTTACAGATAAGTAAACAGAGCCTCAGCTGGGTTCATTAGAACACACAGGGTCTCACCGTTCATAAATGGCCGGACATGCTCTTAAGCACTATCCAGGGGTTCTCAATGATTAGGACGTGTAAAAATCACCCCCAAGTGCATGCTTGGGGGAAGAAGCCGATTTGGGGCCTATCTACTGATCTATGGAATCAGGATCTTCCCAGGGTGAAGCCTGGATCTCTGCCTTTTTAATAGGCACTCCAGGGTTTTCTGATGTAAGGGATACAACCACCACACTTGAGAAACTCCTTTGTGCATCCTTTTCTTTTTTTTTTTTAAGATTTTATTTATTTATTTATTTGACAGAGAGAGACACAGCGAGAGAGGGAACACAAGCAGGGGGAGTGGGAGAGGGAGAAGCAGGCCTCCCACAGAGCAGGGAGCCCGATGCGGGGCTCGGTCCCAGGACCCTGGGATCATGACCTGAGCCAAAGGCAGACGCTTAACGACTGAGCCACCCAGGCGCCCCCTTTGTGCATCCTTTAATGGAGACACAGAAAACCGTGAGGAGAACAAAGCAAATCCAAAACAGTGGATTTCTTAGAAGGTGGGAGAGAGGAGATTATAGAGAACTTCCACTTCCTAGTGTATGTTTAAAGATGGTGTTTAATTTTCCTTAAATGAGCAGGTGATTTAAAGAATAGTTTAAATGAAAGGCCCCTGGGTGTCTCAGTCCGGTAAGTGCCTGACTCTTGATATCAGCTCAGGTCTTGATCTCAGGGTCGTAGGATCGAGCCCCACATAGGGCTCCATGCTCAGCAGAGAGTCTGCTTGAGATGCTCTCTCCTCTCTGCCCCTCCTCCTGCTAAAATCAATCAATCAATCTTCATTTTAAAAAATAAAAATAAAAGCCCCCAAATAGATGTTCGTGAATTTCTTTTCTCTGCTGAATTAAAATGGATTTCAGTGAGGATAAAAATACTTAAATGAGCAAAATGCTAACTGATTTATATGCTCTACAAAGGAGATAGTTATGACAGTAACAATGAACATTTTTCTCACAAGGAATATATAGAATGTTATTCTTAAATGATAGAGACATTTTTAAAAAAAGACTTTATTTATTGATTTGAGCAAGAGAGCACGAATGGGATGAGGCAGAGGGAGAAACAGACTCCCTGCTGAGCAGGGAGCCCGACTCGGCATTCAACCCAGGACCCTGGGATCATGACCTGAGCTGAAGGCAGACGCTTAACGACTGAGCCACCCAGGCGCCCCAATAGAGCCATTATTGAAAAGTCTAATCCTTCAGCACTCCAAATTGGGTCCAGGCTCTCTAATGTATCATCTGGTAGCCTTGCAACGTAGCCAATGGTGACTGATTCTTCCACCTGCTCTAACCCACAACATCTGTAGAGAGCATGGATTCAAGAAGTGCGGTTAGGGATCTGCTGAAGTCATAGGGTGGCTTGTCATAAGGAGACTGCAGTGGATGTGGAGTGGAATGAACAGATTCAGATTATGTTGGGAGCCAGACTTAAGAAGATATGCTGAAACATTGATTGTAGGGGGCAGGGGAAAAGGAGGAAGGAAGAAGGATGCCCAGATTTTTGACCGTAGCAACTGGGTGGAGGACAGTGCTTTAAACGGAGAGGGTGAAGCCTTGGGGAGGTGAGAGAGGAACAGGTGTGGGCCAGGTAAAGGTATGGGAATGGCAGTTAAAGAGCAGTGACGAGAATCAGAAGTTCTGTTTTGCGTGTTGGCAAAGGTAAAGACATCAGACAAATAAGGAAACTGACCTTATTCAGGCTATCGCGATGGGGAGAGCACGCCAGATCCAAAGACCAGAGTGCCTTAACAGGATGGTTTTGCCTGGAAGAGTAGATAAGTGGGGTGATTTGACAGTTTGGGTTGCTTTTATAAACGGGGGGGGGGGGGGGAGTCTCAGCCAGTCAGCTGAGCAAGAAACGTTTGTCTCTATGTTTAGTTAGTTGCAGGGGTATAAACAGTTCAGCTTATCATTATGAGACAAAGAATAAGAATTTGGTGGGTCTGTGTCTGGCCTTGTCACAGGTAAATGAGGGCATCATCTGTGAGTTTTATGAGAATCATTAGAAAGAATGGACAGTTTAAAGTATATGGAGAAGGATAGTTCTTTGTAGGAAGCCACCTCTGGAAAACATAATGCTGGGGGGATTAATCATCACTATGTTCTGGGGGTGTAGGCCTCAGGTAAAGTTCAACCTATCAACATGTTACATGTAAGGTGTTTATGAGATCCAAAGTAGAGATGACCAAAAGGTGGTTGGATGTATGAGTTGGGAATCCAAGAGAGAGTTTCAAAGCTGGAAAGATATATATATATTTTTTAATTAAATTCAATTAATTAACATATATTACTAGCTTCAGAGGCAAAAGTCAGTGATTCATCAGTCTTATGTAATACCCAGTGCTCATTACAACACATACCCTCCCCAATGCCCATCACCCAGTTACCCCATCCCCCCATCTCCCTCCACTCCAGCAACACTGTTTGTTTCCTAGGATTAAGAGTCTCTCACGGTTTGTCTCCCTCTCTGATTTCGTCTTGTTTTGTTTTTTCCTCCCTTCCCCTATGATCCTCTGTTTTGTTTCTTGAATTCCACACATGAGGGAGATCGTATGATAATTGCTGGAAAGATATATTCAAAACTTCTCAGCATTATAGGTGATATTTAACACCAGGGGACTTGATGAGATCACTAAAGGAGATGTATATAGAGAAGAGCCCAGAAGAACGACACCCATGCAGGTGAAGTGGAGAGGAAGGGGCTAGCCTTCCCCAACCCGTGGGGTTGGAAACAAATAGGAGGATTTGGTGTCATGGAGGCCTAGTGAGGAAAGAGCTTCAAGACGGGGAGGGTGGAGGACGGGGCTGAAAGGGGCTGAGCAGTAAGATCAGGGCAGTGACCATCCAAGTTGGCAAGAGAGTCAAAGGAGGGATTCTTTTAAGGTGACAGGTGCTGACGAGCAGGGTTTTTTATGGGATTAGGGATGATATAGGAGAGAGGGGGACACCAGAAGATACAAGAGAGGTGAAAGTCTGCTGGAAGAAGGGAGTTCTTGGGGTGGGATGCAGATCACAAGCAGAAGCAATGGTACTGAGCTGGAGCAGGGGCCTGGCCAATATAGGGCAATCAGGGACAAGAACTACAAATGGAGGGACGGAGTTTTGAAGATGGGGTGGGGGAAGAATGCACTGAGGAGGTCTGAAATGAATGGGTGTACTAGGAAATGGGGTGGAAGAGCGAGCCCACTAGAGATCACACGCCAGCATTATCGGGTAGTGTTCAATGCTCATTCGAGGTCTAAGTGTGAGTTTAGAGAGAAACCACTGAACTTGGTTTCGGGCTCTTCTCTGGTGATGTTTCGCTCCTTGGGTGTAGGCGTGAGAAAGATGGCAGGGTTTACTCAAGGTTGTGACTAGATTACTTACGTTTCTGGACGGGGAAAGGGACGAGGTTGTTGAAGACATTTGCAAGGAAAGTGATTATGTGACAGGTAGACAGTGGGCTGTGGAGGTTTCACTCCTGACCTGGTCCCCTGGGTGGAAATCTCAGGATGGTTCTCCTTGGTTTCACAAAGCTGCGAGTGGGGTTTTCATTTCCTTCTCTCCCCCCGCCCTCCCCAGCCACCCATCTTGTCCAGGGCCCCACTTTCTGGAGGTGGGCATGGGGCTTACAAGTGTCTGGGGCCATGGAAGAGGGAATCACCCATATAAAGTGGGCTGAGCGCAGATTAAGGTATGGACAACTGTCTTACAAGCAATATGGAGAAGGCGGCTCCCTCTTACCTAGCTTTCCTAAGAAAGACAGTGAACAGATGGCTCAGCACTGGTAATGTGTGACATTCCCTGGCAGAGCAAAGAAAGATCTTCTGGCTTAGGGATAAGAATAGAAATTGATTTAGGGCTATGGTTAGATTCGAGTTTGGGTTAGGCTCAGGGTTGGCTCCCGTGGGTCCTCCTGGTGCTGGGCGGTGGGGCAGTCTTTCTCCAGGTGCTGTACAGAGATCCAGGAAGCCGGATCCCCCACCTCTTGGGTCTGTTTCTCTCCTCTCTCTCCTGCTCTAAAATCTTGTAAACCCTTGGTGTCCCTTTGGGTTTTCACCAATTCTCTTATCACTGTATTGATTAAACTTTATATACTATCTTTTTTATGTACAGAAATTTGTTTTTTGATTCTTACTGATCAAAAGCTTTGACTTTATAGCTATTATGTTTAAAAGGGACTTCAAGAGCCTATTTTTGAAGGAATAATCCTAAACACTCTGGGGGCAATGGATGCATTAGGGCCTGCCAATAATTGTTTGAATGTCTGTCAAGAAGTATGAAAAAAAGGGACACCTGAGTGGCTCAGTCGGTTCAGAGTCTGCCTACAGCTCAGGTCATGATCCCAGGGTCCTGGGATCGAGTCCCGCATCGGGCTCCCTGCTCAGTGGCGAGCCTGCTTCTCTCCCTGCCTGCCGCACCCCCTGCTTGTGCGTGCTTGCTTGCTTTCACGCGATCTCCCTCTCTCACAAATAAATAATCTTAAAAAAAATTTAAAAAAAGGAAGTGTGAAAAAAATAAGCAGGAACATATTTTTCAATAATTGATATCATAAGTAGTATAAGAGTATGAGTGGTACGCCATCATTTGTGGGGAGAGAAAAAAGAATACATACATGACTGCTTGCGTAGGCACAGAATGTCCTAGATGCCCACAAGAAATTGGTAACTGTGGTTGTCTCTGCGTGAGGGATGATGGGTTGGCTGGGGGACTGTGGAGGAAGGGAGGCTTATTAAAAAAAATTTTTTTCCTCCAACATTTAATTATGAAAACTTTCAAACATACAGACAAGCTGAAATATTTTGCACATTGAACACCAGTACACCCATCACCTAGATTCTGTTATTAACATTTTACTATACTTGCTTGGTCAACCTTTCCATGCAACCATCAATCCATGTTATATATATTTTTTAAGATTTTATTTATTTATTTGAGAGAGCTTGCACGAGAGAGAGCACGAATGGAGGGGAGGGGCAGAGGCAGAGGGAGAAGCAGACTTCTTGCTGAGCAGGGGGCCCAACGTGGGGTTTGATCCCAGGACCCTGGGATCATGACCTGAGCTGAAGGCAGACGCTTAACTGACTGAGCCACCCAGGCGCCCCAAACCATGTTATTTTTGATACATCTCAAAGTAAACTGTAGACATAACTTCACTTACTCCTAAAGTCTTCAGCATGAATGTCATTAACTAAATTTCAAACTGTTTACAATTTTTTTCTTTTGAAGGCAATGCAAAAACTTTAAGGGCACACAGCTGAGTTTTGACAAATGCATCCACTTGAATAACCCAAATCTCTACCACAATATACAACATGACTCCAGAAGGGGGAAGGAGGCTTACTTTTAGCTGTGTTCCTTTTAGCACATTCTGAATTCTGTACCATGTGCTTGTGATCTCTATTTTAAAATAAATGAAATATTTAAGCATTTAAAATATTTGAACATTTCTCTAATAATGGGCTATCGATCGAAATGGGAAGAGGAAGACAGTGAAAACAGGAGGGAATGCTAGGTAACAAGGAGGTGGTGGAGCCCATGGTAAGGAGATCTCGTGGGAAAATGGGGACAGCTTGTCACAGTGTTGCTGGGACAAGTGAGGGGAGGACAAAACATCCAGTTAGACAGCGGGATGTTTGCAGCTGAGTTTTCAAGAGTAGTCACAGAGTGCATGCTGTGGCCATGAGAATAATGGCAGTTACGATATTAGTCTCCCTCCCTACCATATGCTCTGAAGTGCACAGTGTATTTTTCCTTTGCGCTATTTATCACAGCTGCAATTAAGCAATTTTTTAAAAGATTTTTTTTTGCAAGTTTTTTTTTTTTAAGATTGTATTTATTTATTTGACAGAGAGAGACACAGCGAGAGAGGGAGCACAAGCAGGGGGAGTGGGAGAGGGAGAAGCGGGCTTCCCGCGGAGCAGGGAGCCCGATGTGGGGCTCGATCCCAGGACCCTGGGATCATGACCTGAGCTGAAGGCAGACGCTTAACGACTGAGCCACCCAGGCGCCCCGCAAGTTTTTTTTAAGTAACCTCTACACCCAAAGTGGGGCTCGAACTCACAACCCCGAGATCAAGAGTCACACACTCCACGGACTGAGCCAGCCAGACGCCCCCAATTAAGTAACATCTGATTTGTGTAACTACACAATATCAGCTCCTTTATGAGACGATAAGCTTCAAGATGGCACGAGTCTTCTCTGCCTTATCTAATCCTATATTTCTGGGGCCTAGTACATGATAAATAGCACTCAAACAAGTACAAAATACTAAATTGGATTCTTAAGCAGCGTCAGCCATTAATTAATGCAATTACTTTATCAGTTTGTCATCTTACTTTTTTAAAGATACATCAGGTTGACGATAATGTAATCAATTTACACCTTAAACTAAGCAGTGGAGTTGGCCTGGGGTTGAAGAGAAAACCCAGTTTCCCTGGAAAAGGGAACCGTAATTACATCAAGTTTGTCCTGGACGAGGTCTTTTCTCCCACCGAGTGGAGAGATGTTGGCCAGATCACTCCACAGGTCAGGTAACCTCAGATAACGGAGAGTCGGCCCTGGGCTAACACTCCGCCGGGACCCCCCAGGCCCAGTGGCTCTGAGTCCTTGGTCTATGACCCAGTCACCGTTTAATCGTGCCTCGATCCCTCTTAAAAATCATTTGTAAAGCAGGGACGCCTCGGTTGCATGGTTGTCAGGTCAATTTAAGGAGCTATTAGGGAAGCTTCCTACATCACCCTTCTGCTTCTATCTGCTATTTACACAGGAAAGGGAGCATGTGAAGAGCAGAGTTTGATCACGCCTCTGTTCAGAAGCCCGCAGTGATTGCCCATCTCCTCCGGAAGGAAAGCCCGTCCTTAATTACAGGGGTCCACAGGCCCCGCAGGATCTGAGGCTCTCCAGAGTTGCAAACTTCATGCCCCTTCCCGGCTGCATTTTCCTCCGGAGATCTTATTATTTTTTCCCCCTAAAATATGAATGTAGGGCGCCTGGGTGGCTCAGTCGGTTAAGCGTCTGCCTTCAGCTCAGGTCATGATCCCAGGGTCCTGGGATCGAGCCCTGCATCGGGCTCCCTGCTCAGCGGGGACCCTCCCGCCTGCTTATGCTCTCTCTCAAATAAAAAAACTTTAAAAAGGTATTATGAATGTCGGAACGAATACTGTTTGTACGCACGCATCACAGAATACCAGGTACGCTGTAGGTCCTACGGTGAGTTATATTCTCTTCCCCCGGCCAGGGGTCAGTGGCCTGAAGGGCTAAAGCTTGGGGGTTTACGGTGAGTACCTTCTGGGATCACGTGCCTTCGGGAAATCCAAGATTGATATTCATTGCCTGAACAACCCTGTATGGATTATTTCAGCGTCAGGCACTCCGGGCTGGAAGTACTAATAGTTAACACTTTGGCGCCTCCACTGATTCACGCAGTCACTCAACAAACATTCACTGGACGCCTCCGAGGTGCCAGTTCTTACTGACTGAGCTGCCGGACCCCAAGCCGAGCGGGCACGAGCGTCTCCTTCGGGATCGCGGCGCTCCTCGCACGCCCGCTCCCCGCAGTTGGGGTGGGGGCGGGGCAGGGGAAAGACCCGGTCCCGCCAGCAGAGGGCGCGCTCCCGGCCTCTCCGCAGGCTCCGACCCGCCGAGGCGGCCCGGCTCCCACGCTCGCTCCCGAGCGCGCCCCCGCCCGCCGCGTCACGTGACGCGGCCGCGGACCCGGAGCTGCCGGGCCCGAGCCCAGCTAAATTCGTGGCCGTGGTCGCCGCGGGCGCAACCCCAAAGGCTACTCCGGAAGAGTGCGGCGGCTCGCGGAGTCGATGCTTCCTCTTCCGACTCAGGTCGGCTCCCGCTGCCTCCTCCCCGGCCGCCGCTGCCGCCTCCCCGGGCGTGTGCATAAGCTCTCCGGTGTGGGGACGCTCCGGTGACCATGTAGCGGCGCAGAGCGAGGAAGCCCCAGTGCCCGGGACGCGTCGGCGCCGTCGGCACGCCCCCGCGGCGCCCGGCACTCCCCGGTGCGGGCCGGCCGGGCCTCCGCCTGCGGCCTGGCCCCGAGCGCCGCGAAGTCTCGCGCCGTCTCGCGAGAGGCGAAGTTGGAGGAACATGGCGACGTCTAATCTGTTAAAGGTAAGACGCTCCGTCCGGCCCGGCTTGGGCTCCGCGCCCGCCGCCCTCGGCGCTCCGGGAGACGCCGGCTCGGGTTCGGCGGCCGAGTGGGAGAGTGCTCGGGGGCTGTCCGGCGCGGGGGGCGGGGGCGGCGGCCGCAAGGCGCGTGTGGGGCCCGGGGGTCGGGAGGCTCCGGCTGGCCGTCGCGCCGGCCGGCCCGCGGCGCGCAGGGCCCGGGCGAGCGCGGCTCGCGGGGGGCCGCCGGGGCCCGGGGCGGCGGGCGCGGTGCTCTCGGGGTCTCCGCGGCGGCGGGAGTGCAAGGCGCGTGAACGGGAGGCCGAGAAAATGCTGCCCGCCCGGCCCCCGCCTTCTCGATCTCGGGCGGCCTCGTCCTGGGCGCGCGACTCGGTCGGCCGGCCGGCCGCGCCCTCCACCCCCTGCCCGGAGCCCCGGGGGACTCCCCGGTAGCCCCAGGGCGGCGCTCGGCGCGGGGCGGGCCGCGGCCGCGCTGCGCCCAGTTAGCGGGTCCGAGACGCGGGCTGAGGTCGGTTTCGCGTCCGCGGCCTGGCGAGGGAGCCGGAGGCCCGGGGGGCGCCTTCCCCGCGCTCGGAGGGCTGGGCGACGAGGAGCACGTGGCCGGGGCTTGACGGAGCGCGGAGGGGCGCCCTGGACCCGCTCGCGTCGCCCCGGCACCACCCACCTGCCGGGCGCGCGGGCCTGCCTCGGAAGGCAGGCGGGAGTCCACGAGTTGGCGGCGCCGCGGAGCGCCTCTCAGCGGGGGCGGGGCCGGGAACGAAGCTCGGCCGGCGCCTGAGAAGCCGGGGGACGTCGCGAGCTTCCTAACCTCTCGGTGCCCAGGTTTCCAGTCAACGCTGCGGCGTCGGTCGCGGAGGAGCGCGAAGGTCGAGCCGCTGTATGTAAAATGCCTAGAACGGCGACCGGCACTGGGTCGGCACACGACACACGACTGGGAACCAGAATTACCGCCGTGCTGTCTCTCAGAAAGCGAATTCGTGGCGGTGGAGGGAGCCGTCCTGCTCCTGCCTCAGCAGGATGGCCGAGTCCCCACGGACTCGAAGGAGAGCCGTTGGCCTTCTGGAGACCCCTGTTAGTGCGTCCCGCGTGTTCACAGAAGCAGTGGCTGGTGTTACTCACTGAAGCGCGTCCAAGAAGTAATTGGGCTGCGGGCGCCTGGGCGGCTCAGTCGGTTGGGCGACTGCCTTCGGCTCGGGTCGTGATCCCGGGGTCCCGGGATCGAGTCCCGCGTCGGGCTCCCTGCTCGGCGGGAGGCCTGCTTCTCCCTCTGACCCTCCCCCCTCTCATGTGCTCTCTCTTATTCTCTCTCTCAAATAAATAAATAAAATCTTTAAAAAAATAAAAATAGGGCGCCTGGGTGGCTCAGTTGGTTGGGCGACTGCCTTCGGCTCAGGTCGTGATCCCGGAGTCCCGGGATCGAGTCCCGCGTCGGGCTCCCTGCTCGGCGGGAGGCCTGCTTCTCCCTCTCCCACTCCCCCTGCTTGTGTTCCCTCTCTCGCTGTGTCTCTGTCAAATAAATAAATAAAATCTTTAAAAAAAAAAAAAGAAAGAATTGGGTTCCTGGTTCTTTGTGGGGTTTTTGTTTTTTTACTTGATTACTCGGATGTAAAGCAAGGTCTTACTCCCCCAAGAATTCTCTCTCAGAAAAGAGCAAACCACTTTATTCCACTCCCTGCGAAGCCTTACAAAGGATTGTTTGGGGAGGGTGCACGTCTCAAGCTACTTCGGTAAATCCTAGCTGTGCCTACTTGGTGGAGATTATGAATCTGCATACCCAACACACACCTGTAGATGGAGAAAACTGCTTGAATGTATAGGAAATAGGCATTTAGGACTTAGGTTAAAAAGTTCACAAGGAGTCAAAAAGTTCTGTAACTCAGACAACTTTTATAAATTAAAGGAAGGTGATAATGCTTTGAAAAACCGGGTAAAATGACTTATTCACTCTAGTGAACATGAAGACAGATGCCAAAGATACACTGGAAAATTTTCAATGAAATTGTTTTGTGAAGTGTTGGAAAGGGGGAGAAAGAATTTGTGAATGTTGTTTTACATAGTATGTGATTTTAAATACACATAACTAACATCATATAATGGGCATTATAAATAGACATTTGATTCTTCTGTCTGTAGCTTCAAAAGTTTACATGTTCAAGTTGGCCAGAAAAATCTTTTTTTTTTTTTTTTTCTTTCCATATTGGGAGTAGGGAGGGCGCTTGTCTCATGTTCATACTTAAACAAGTAACTAATTAAAAAGTGAAAAGTTTGTCCTCTTGGAGAAATGTAGTGAGACCCTGCCAGGATAGACCCATAAAATAATTCATAGGATCACCTAAATTCAGGTCTGGTGGTGCCTTGAATAAAGATAGAGCCGAGTGGGATGTGGCCAGGTTGGCCTCGTTTGCTCTTTTGACAGGACTAACAGACTGGTTCATAAGATACATGCCTTAGACATTGTGCAAATAGGTTTCACCAGACTATATTTGACAGAATTATCATGTCCTGCGGTCAAAATGGAGAAACGTGGGCTAGATGAAAATACAGTTAGAACTGCATTCATGATCATAAATAGCTGTACCTGAAGAAGGATAAGTGATAAAGGGAGGCCTGTAGTGTCCTGCTGAAAAAATAAGTTTTCTTCCTATTCGCCAGTAACTTGGGTGGAGTTTAGTTTATTGAGTTTGTGGATGACAGTTTGGAGGGACAGCTAATACGTTCCGAAGGATAAGATTCAGAACTTTGATAGGAAACTTAAAGTCAAAGGGCAAAGCAGTAAAAACCACCTACGTTTTTAATATTGGCATTTGATATAATAATGATTATATTGTCTATTGAAAGCAAGTGGACTATGGCTGGATTTTGGAAATCTAACATGCAAAGATTTGTGTTGTGTATTTTGTCGTAAACAGTTACCAGTGTCTTGGGGGGTTTATATCTCCCAAAACCTTTCAGTATTACTACTTTAAGTTTGTTTTTTTTTTAACATGTAATTCTGGTTCCTTTGCTTTGGAAGTATCTAGGCCCCGAGTGCTATTTTATTCAGAAAGTTGAGTATCCTACCCCAAATAGCAGTTGTTTAAATCTTATTTTGCCAAGTCTCAACCCCATTTAATTCTTAGCCTATTACTGTATGCAGTTAACTCCTGTGGTCAGTACCACACCTTTTTCCAGTTTCCCCTATATTCTGTTTTTCGAGGCACCTGCGGTGTTGCTTCCTGGCTTGTTCTTCAGCCTTCATTTCCCCTCCAGGACCTGCCAGCACATTTCAGGCCCCTTATTCTGGCTTCTATGGAGTAAAAAAGTTCATGTATTTCCTCATGTAAAACTTTGGCCCTTTTTCCTCTTGCCATTCATTCCCGAGGTTATTTGAAAAGCAGCCCCCACTTGCTGCCTTTATAGTTCTTCACCTTCTTGCTTAACTTACTGTAACTCCACTCCCTTTACCCCCACCTATTGACAGAGAAGCTGCCGGTCTCCAGAGCAATGGCGACCTCCTGATTGCCAAATGAGATTTTTCTCCAATATTATTGATGACTATCTCTGCTTCTCTCTTGATTTTTATGCGATTCTCTCCATAGTGTCCTCTGTCTCAGATCACTGGTGTTTTTCACTGACCTCCCTCCTCTCCTCCCTAGTATGATTATTTCTCAGGAGTTAATCTTCAGCCCTATTCTATCTTTGTACTTCTGTTTCTGGGGCAGTCCTAACTCGCATGATTTCACTATTTTTATCTCTTAACTCTGATCTGAGCTCTGGACCAAAACACAGTTCTGACCATATCACTTTCCTGCTCAGATACCTTTGATGGTTCAAATTCTTTGATATCTTTCCAGTTGGGTCTTCTCCCTAATATCTCTCTGTCTGCCTCCCCTGTCCCCTCCTGCTCTCTTCCCTCTCTGTCCCCCTCTCCCTCTTTCTCTCTCTCTCTCATACCCCTACCTCTACCTGGCTGGTTCCTTGTTGGTTCACTAGTATACCACTATTTCAGTATTGGCCTCTTAAAATCCGTTTTTTATTAAGACCCAGCCCAGCAGCGGCTCTTTCTGCCCACGGGTCCTGTACCCGTAAATTCCTCCCCTCTTCTTAGTGCTCCGGAGCACTGCAGCACTTTGTTTTAGCACTTGCTTTATGCCTTACATATTAGTTGCACAGTCTGTTTGCGTATCTGACTCCCTTTCAGGATTGTAAGCTCCACTGTTGCAGCGTCTAGTGCATGATCTGTGCATTGTAGATGCTCACTAAATGAGTGTTGATTGGTTAAAAGGAGGAATTTCTGGTTCTGTTCCCTTCTAATTAGATTTAGAGAGAGGGAGAGAGAAGGAGGTAGAAGTATAAAAACCAATTCATTAGAGAGTCCAAACTTGAAACTGAAATAGGAGGCGCGCTACTGTTCTCAGTGGAAACTTTATTTTTTGAGAGGAAAGAAAATGGAAATAATAAAGGGGTGATTCAGAGTGTCTATAGAATTCATTATTAAAATGATTTCATTAGACACCTGTGTACTAGGCACCACGAATGATACAAGGATGTAAGACATCTGTCCTCTTTGGGAATTCACCATATGCTACGGGAGGGTAAAAGGTACTACTGATCTTCTCCCTAAGGCGAGAACTTAAGTAGTGTTACCAAAGTCTGTGTGGCCCCTCACAGACTGAGGACATCATTTCTGGTGGATTGATCAGGCATTGGAGTTGGATTTTGAAGGGTGGGTAGACTTTTTATAGGTGGTGATTAAGGTAGAATGTGGTGGGAGTGGAGAGGAGATTGGTCGGCTGCCCTGGAAGCAGGACTGCCCGCTTCTTGCACGCTAGTGATTCTTTAATTTCTCTTTGAACGTAAGTGAAAGCCTTACTTGGAACCTGCCTTGTCAGTTTTCATTGAGTTGGGAACTGCCCTTCCAGATGGGCATGTGAGAGGCACATGATCCTTAGGGCCGCCTGCCCTCCCTCCAGTGTCCCATCCTTGAGACACGGTTACATTTGACACAGCCTAGGGAGAAAGGAACTCGGGGTTATGTATGTTTGTGGACTAAATCAGTTACTACAAGTCTGTGATAAATGGCAGTGTGAGCATTGTTCACGTTCTATGAAAATAAATGGGCAATTACCATAATCTGGAGGTGATATATATTAATGCTACTGACAGGAAGTGACAGTTTAGGATAAACTTTGAGAGATCAGTCATTTATCAGTGGATTAGAAAAGGGAAATTTTAGACTGCAGGAGGGTATCAAGAGGACGCTAGAGATCCATCTAGGGGGCAGAGAAGAAGGGTGGAGAAGAGAGACAAAGACAGGTGTTTCTTTTTTTCTTTTTTAAAGATTTTATTTATTTGACAGAGAGAGCGAGCGAGAGCGGGAACACAGGCAGGGGGAGTGGGGAGAGGGAGGAGAAGCAGGCTTCGCGATGTGCAGGGAGCCCGATGCGGGGCTCGATCCCAGGACCCTGGGGTCATGACCTGAGCCGAAGGCAGACGCTTAATGGCTGAGCCACCCAGGCGCCCCAAGACAGTGGTTTCTTATTGGATGTTTTGCTAGGTGTCCTGGTGAACCCAGTTGTGTCACAGAAGGCCATCTGACTCGTGCCTTGGTATAGTGGGTGTAGAGTGAATTGGTGCCTGATGGACTCTGTACACAAGTAAACAAGTGACAGCTCCGGTTAAAACACTGGTCATGAAACATGTAGTACAGGCGGTATCAGGGATATTTGGTCTTTGTAATGGGGTTTGTTCCCCAAAATGTAGGCATTTACTCTGTGCTGGATACTATTCTAAGTGTGATACAGTAGTGAATATGACAGACAAGTCCCTAGTCTTTGGGGCTTACATTCAAACGTGTGAATACTGACACCAAAGAAGTAACACATTGGGTAGTTTTTGTAGAAACGAGAGCTATGATGGAAACAGTGTTCAGAAGATGGGGGCACTCTTTTACTTATTTACAACAAAATAATTATATCTTTTCCCCCTAAATACTGCTTTCAACTATGTTCTGTTGAATTTTCCTTCCTTGCCACTTGATGACATTTCAATCCCATCTCCTAGCTTTCTGTTTTTTTTTAAAAAGTCCTGTTAGTCTAAATTAAAAATTTCGATCTCAAAGCCAAATTAAATCTATATGCTTAAACCCTTGGCTTCAGATGTGCAGAGAGGAATGGGGGAAAGGCAGTTTTCTTAGGTTGGTTTAGAAAGGCCTCTGGGAGGTGACATTGACGCTAGACTTGAATGATCTGCATTCTATTCTAGGCAAAGGTCTTGAGGTGCTGTGGTGAGCTTGGCTTATTTGAGGAACACATTTAAAAGGGTGGTATGGCTGGAACATAGTGAGAATTGCCAGGATTCAAATATATACTGGAGTTTTGTGGTTCTTTTGGTTAATGGGGATTGCAGATGTGGTTTTAAAATCACATAACTGGGAGTGCTGGTGGCTCATAGACCGTACAGGAACCCACACATTCAAATAGCCTCATGATTTACACAGAAGACCTGAAATACACAAATTGAATTCCTTTTGTAAAGTAAATAGCATGCCATCATTGGATATAATTCAGAATCAATAGGATAGGAACTTCACAGAGGGAACAAATACAAATCTTAAATCAAATAACCTCCCTGTGTCATAGTCAGAATGTTACGGGCATGAAAGTGTGCAGGGGAAGTAATTGCTACTGTTGGTGTCCATGTCATTATTTCTGGTATTCCCTCAACTTGTCCTTTAACTTTTCTTGCACCTTTGTCATCACGAGGATATTACAAGAACAACAAAGAGAAACAAGCATGCATTAGGAAGAAAGCAAATTACAGAAGAAGAGTTTAATTTTTTGTCATGTGTTTGGGGTGAGGGAGATGTTCTAGGGCAGTAATAATAACTAAATTCTGTTTTCTTCCAAATGCAACTTTTTTTTTAGGATTGTCTGTTTTTTTTTTGTTTTTTTTTTTTTGTCCTCTCTACACCCACTGTGGGGCTCGAACTCACAACCCCGAGATCAAGAGTCACACGCTCCATTGACTGAGCCAGCCAGGCGCCCCCAAATGCAACATTTGATATCATTATAAATTGTGGTCATAGGATTGCTTCTACAGTTTGATGGCACTTGTATGTAGGGATTTCTGGACATTTCAGGGCAAACCAGTTGTGTTATTTTGTTGTAAAGTGAGTAATTTAAAAATGATTCTGAGTACATTTTGCAAGCTAGTGGACTTTTCTGTTTTTGTTCACTCTCCTGTGTTAAGCATTACTATTTTTTTTTTAAAGATTTTATTTATTTATTTGAGAGAGAGAGAATAAGAGAGAACACATGAGAGGGGGGAGGGTCAGAGGGAGAAGCAGACTCCCTGCCGAGCAGGGAGCCCGATGCGGGACTCGATCCCAGGACTCCAGGATCATGACCTGAGCCGAAGGCAATCGCTTAACCAACGGAGCCACCCAGGCGCCCCAAGCATTACTACTTTTTTAGTATGTTTTATATGTGCACACAAGGAATTATGTACCTACCTTTTTCTTGGGATTAAATAAAATGGAATTGTTGCAGATGAATTCATTGTTTGAAAAACTGCTCTTGAATTTCAGTAGGAAGTGTGCAGAACTTTTTAAATAACATATTCTAGAAAGATCTATATGGCATTTTTCATTACTGCCCTATAACAAACTTTTCTTCTGTAGTTTGCTTTCCTCCTAATGCATGCTTGTTTTTCTTTGAAATAGTCTCCATGGCTATAGATAAGAGATTGTAGGATTTGACTGTCAGTTTGTTTTAGAACTGATTATTCCATTAGGGGATACTTTTTTAGATATAGCTGAATGTACTTTATTGGTTCTGGGTAACCAACATATTATATTAAGAGATCCTGATTTCTTTATATTGATTAGAGTAAGAAAGGGAGCTAAGCCTTTGTTCACCTATTTTTCTTTCTTTGATCTTTTTTTTCTTACTGTTTTCATCCTATCTCTCCTCTCTTTCTGAGAAACTTGACACTGATTTTTTTTTTTTCCTCAGCCTTGTGGGGGAGACATTAAGTAAAGAACAATTTAGTAGTAAGTATACTTTTATCTTATTTAAAGAGGAATAGTGAACACAGGAAAAAAGAGAGGCCAAGAGTTAGAACTTCAGCATTTGCTTTTATTGGACAGTACATCCCAAACTGAACTTACCACTTCTTCCAAATCTTTCAGCTCAAATGTACTCCTCCCCTGGCGTTTCTTCTATGGTTGGCGCTCTGTCAGTTACTCAGGTCAGAAGTCTGAGAGCCGTGTTGCATTATCCAATAGGCAAAACAAACACATATTTAAGGTATCCTACTCCCGTTAAAAAAAATGAGAAAAAAATGTGTGGGTTATGTTTTTTTTTTTTTTTTTAAAGAAAATGTTTTGGACCTCTAATATATATTTTAGAACTTAGTATCCTTTGTATTTTGAATTATATTGGGGAGTACCAGTGAGGGAGCTACTCATCAGTCATTTGAGAGCTTAGGGCCTTAATACTGCTTTTGTTGAGTCATTTTCAGCTTTCTCTCATTCCTACGTCTAACTACCACCAAATCCTGTCACTGTAGGAGAATTAGAAGCAATAGTACTTACAGTAGGAGTCCCTAATATAATAAATAGCCAGCACTTTATTTCATCCACGTTTAATTATTTCATCCACGTCTCTCAACATTTTACATGTCTTATTAAATCCTGTAACAACCCTTGCACATAGATAACTTTGTTAAATCCATTTTGCTTAGATGAAACTGAAGCACAGAGAGTTTAAGTAACATACTCAAGGTCACACAGTTGGTAAATGGCTAAGTCATAATTCTTTCCTCACAAAACCGCTTCATGGACATCGCACCTGTAGCGTCTCCGTGTAGGGCTTCATCCTGTATTGCTTATATGCACTGTTGTGGAGGCTTCCTGTTAGACTGTTCTAGTTTTTCCTTCAGTGAATTTATAGATGATCATTTAGGAGTTAAATGTAACCATGCCAATAGCCAGTGGCTGTGTTTCCCCCCCATCCAAAGAATTTTTATTTAATATGTTGTAACCTGTTACTGTCATTTATTTTGCTTAGATTAAATACTTTCTTACTTTCTGACACAAAAAGGTGTTCCAGGATCGTCTCTGCCCCAACTTTGGAATTAACATTTTTCTCTAAGGAACCTTTTCATGGACTATGGTATTGAGAAATCAGGATCTGGATGCTAGGTATGCTAATTGCTATTGGGATGTTGCTTCTCCCAGGCCCTCCCATTGGGCTGAGCTAGGACACACATGCACCCACGTGCATGCGCACACATACACACCCTGTGCTGATTTCTGTATAGTATTGAAACCAGTGAGTTCACCCCAGTCCTCCCAATTCCAATAAACTCATTTCTATCCTTTTCCCTTTCCATATAATGTGACTTCTTTCTCTGACAGTGAGAAATCTCATTGACACTGGCTTTCGGACTGAGTTATTCAGGAAGGAAGGAAAGAAGGGAGGAAGCTATTGACAACATTTTTAATATGTGTGGATATAAAATTAGCTATAAATTCCTTAAACTCAGAGTTCTTTAACAATTAAAAGATAGTTACCAATTAAATACAAGTCTAAAAACTCAGTAATATTTAAATGAACAACACTAGCATGACAATTTTTAAAGCAAGATTTATTGAAATACGACCTATATACAGAAATGCCTATAAATCATAAATATATAGCTGGATACATTTTTTATAAAGCAAACATACCTGTATAATCAACGCCCATATCTAGAAATAGAATATTAACAGTACCCCTGAAAGCTCCCTCTCTCTTGCCCTGTCCTAGTCTCTAATTTGGAACCCCCGCCCCAGGGTAATCACTATGCTGACTTCTCATAACTGTAGATGTACTTTGTTCATGAACTAGTGTGTACTCTTGGGACTTTTTTTGCTCAACATTATGTCTGTGAGGTTCCTCTATATGTTAAATTTTTGTTGCTGAATAGTATGCCACTATTATGAATATTTCACAGTTTATTCATCCTATTGTTGATGGACATTTGGGTTGTTAATAGTTTTTCACTATTGAGAATAGAGATACGATGTACTTTCTTGTACAGGTCTTTGGTAGATGTATGTATGCAGCTCAATTGGAAGTATGCCCAGAAGTGAAATTGGTGTGTCACATATTATACATATATTTAGCTTTCATGATCCTGCTAAGTAGTTTCCTAAGATAGTAGTACCAGTTTACACTCACCAGAAGGATGAGAGTTCTGGTTTCTCTAAATTTTCTCTAATATTTGGTATTGTCATTCTTTTCTATTTTAGCCTTTTTGGTGGTGTGTAGTGTTATTTCATTGGGGTTTTAATATGTATTTCCCTGATGATTAATGACGAGGGGTGCTTTTTCATATGCTTATTGGCCATTTAGATATTGGCGTTGTAGAGGGTCTGTTCAAGTGTTGTGCCGGGGGATTGGATTTTTTTTCCTCTCTTACTGATTCTTACGAACCTCTGTATGTTTTGGAGAAGAGCCCTTCTTGGATATATGTATTAAAATAACTTTTTCCACTCTGTGGGTAGCTTTTTCACCTCCTTAATGGTATCTCTTAAGGAACAAAAGTTCTTATTTTTAATATTGTACAATTTTTGGCTAGTGATTGGTTGTAAGTCATACAAATGATCCAGACCCTACTTGTGTTAATAGCTTATTTAGCTTTTTAAAACAAAAACAAAATTAAGAATTTATTGTTACACCTTTGAGCCTCAAAAATATATCCTGGGACCCTTCCAGGAGTCTCTTAATCACAATTTAAGAAATACTATATTAGAATGTGAGTTCCTTTGAAGACTTTTCATTTGTAAGTCCAATGATTAGCATAATTCTTCAAGTACATTAGGCACTCAAATTATTTGTTGAATGAATAAATGGAACAAATGAATGATGAAGCCCCCCAAATAAGTTACTTTTACCAGTACTGTTACTTTTGATGTCGTTTTTTTCCCTTAAAATTAGTTGTTTGGGTTTCTAAAAATTTAGGCACTATCAGAATTTGTATAAAATTTTTTTTTCTCTATAAAAGAAACATAAAGGTTTTAAAGGGAAGTGTAGTTTGAAATTTCTCATTTCATTGGAAAAAGATGTTTAGCTTTTTGGAAAAGTGTTTTCTTCTGCACCATGTTTAAAGATAAATACGTCTTTCATGTAGTGGTGCTTCTGCCTTGTGGTTTTTAGATAATTGCCACTGAATTTTTATAATCATAGATTTTTTTTTTCCCTGCAATTTTTTTTTTTAAGTGAAATTAAGTCAGGGGTTGGATTCTGGCCCATAGGTTGCAAGTCCTTCCATTACTCATTCAGGAGAGACCCAGTGAGTAGGTAAGAATAAGGCTCTAACAGGGGAACCTGGCTGGCTCATTCAGAAGAGCATGTGACTCTTGATCCTCAGGGTCATGAGTTCAAGCCCCGTATTGGATGTAGAGATTACTTAAAAAAATAATAAAACCTTAAAAAAAAAAGAAAAAAAGAATGAGGCTCTAACCGAACTAAACTGCTTGGATTTGAACCCCAGCTCTGCATTATTGTCTATAATCTTAGGGAAATAACCTAACCTAATCTCAGGGTATAGTGTACAGTTTTTTTTCATCTATAAAGTGAGAATAATAATATCACCAAACACAGAGGGTAGTTTTAAAGATTAAATGAATTAATACTTGTAAATATTTAAAACCATACCGGACACGTAATTAGTAGTCAGATATTATAAAGTAAAATGATCAAAATTGATGGAATGAGCTACATTGAAGATTATACTGAACTTAAATAATAAAAGTTATAAATAGCTGAACTCAAATTTGTTCAGTGTTATTGGATATTCAAACTACCCATCGAAATGTAAAGGAAGCTATTTAGAGATAAGCAAAAGGAAATCTTCTTTTGTATCACATGTGAAAATTTTATTGACTGTAACCCCAAATTAGTTAAGTGCCATATATTTGCAATGAAAGAAATAGTACAAAATATTGTAAGGGAATGATTAAACAAAAACAATAAAAATATGAGAAGTTTTTTAAATTTCACCCTTCTGTAGTGTCAGTGTTGAGCATCCTACTCTGATTACCTTCTCCTGTCTTTCTAACTCATTTTAATGTTCTTAGTCCGGTAATCTAGCTCCACTAAGGCCTTTTTAATTCATTGATTCTACCACCTTATTGTATAGTGTCTGAGATCTGTGAGTTGATAGTTTTTATCAAATTAGGAAACATTTTGGTTTCTATTTCTTCAGATAACCATCCCCCCCCACCTCAAGACTCTGGTTATATGTAAGTTAGGTCATTTGATGTTGTTCCATAGCTCCCTGATAATCATTTTTAGAAATCTTTTGTTTCTGTGATGTTCACGCTTTCCTCTATTTTCTTGAACTTGTGAAGTATATAATAGCTGGTTTAACATCATGCTCTACTGAAACTATCATTCATGTTATTTTGGGGCAGTTTCTGTTGATGGGTTTTTCTCTTGATGATGGGTTATATTTTCCTTTTTTGCCTGCTTGGTAATTTTTGATTGGATGCTAGACATTGTGAGTTTTATGTTTTGGGGCCTGAGTTTTTCAAATATCCTTTAAATGTTTCTGGATTTTGCTTTGACACAATTAAGTTACTTGGAATCAGCTTGATCTTTTTGAAGCTTGCTTTTGAGTTTTGTTAGAGTGGGTCTGGAACAACATTCAGAGTAGGAGTACTTTGGCTCCGCTATGGATGCAGTGCCTTTCTGAGGACTCTCCCTAGTGTTAAGGAGCATTTCTGCCCTGGCTGGTAGGAGCACAAACTGTTCTTAGCCCTTTATGAGCCTTGCTGATTGTTCTGTCTACTCCTTTCTAATGGACCTTTCCCCAGTCTCTGATAGTTTTCTCACATGCTTGTGCAAGTCAGAATTCAGTCAAGGGCTTAAGGTGACCTCTCTGTATGTCTAGTACAGCTCTCTTTTTTCTGTCTGCATCACAAATTTTTGTCACCTTGTCCTCTCTAAACACTGGCTCCTAAGTAAAACGTCCAGGCTGTTTGGATTCCCTGCTTGTGCTGAGGCTTGGAAACTCTCTAGGCAATATGTTGGGCATCTGTACGGCTCGCCTATGATGGTTTTCTCAGGAAGTACTGTCTTGTACTGCCCTGTGGCTCTCTAGTTGTTGAGGCAGGAGGGGGAAATCTGGCTGTTGTTATTCCATTGTGGTTGGAAGCAGAAGTCTGTCTCTTATCCCGATGTCCTTTCTCTCAGTTTTACGGGTATTTATTCTCTGTTCAGTCATTATAATCACTCCCTTGAATACACTTTGACTCCCCTGCTTATCTCTCATTTCATTTGGGAAAACTACAACCCTGGTTAAATCATCTCTCCACCTTTCAGTGCCAGCACGTGTGTGAATGTTGCAGGCAAAAAAGACACATCTGTGCTATTTTCACTTTAAATCCATGACCAGAGTCTGTAAGTGAGCCCAGTCACACTACCATAGCCATTTATTCTACTTCCCTAGATATCTGTTTCATATCTTTTCTCTCAAAATTCTAGCACCTCCTCCCCCATCTTCCAAGGCATTTTCCTTTTTTCTACATCACTGAGAAATTGAAGCAATCAGAAATGAAGTTTGCAGAGTGGCACTTACATCATCTCCTCTCCTACCAGCATCGGCATGTGTGCTCTGCCTCCCCTCTCAGTGAAGAGTCCTTTCCGCCCCTCTGTACTCTAGGCCCCTTTCTCTCTTGCCTACCAGGGCAAATTAAATTTAAATTCAAATTCTCCAGCAGTTTCCCTCCTTTTCTACCACATCATCCATAGTATATCCTAGAAGGTGCCCATCAGTATAAAAACCATACTGTATTTATCCCATCATAAAAAAATTTTTTTGACTCCCTCTCCCCGTATCAGCTCCCATGCCATTTCTGTGCTCTCGTACAACAAAAGTGCCAAGAGTTGTCTGTACTTTTCCGGTTTTTTCCCTTCTTTTTCTCTTAGTTCCACTCCAGTCAGGCTTTTGTCCTTAGTGCTCTTTGAAATGTTCTTCTATGATTAATGTGAAGTCTCTGACTTCCATGTTGCTATTTCAGTAGTCCTCCTGCATAATCTTTCAGGAGCATGTGCTGCATGTGATCACTCGCCCTTTCTTGACACGCTTTACTCCCTTGGTTTCCAGGATACCAGAGTCTTAATTTTCATGCCACCTCTGTGGTTGCTCCTTCTGTCTCTTTTCCTGGTTCTTACTCTTCTTCCCACCTCTTAATGTTGGATGCCTAAGGCCGCAGGCCTGGGTCCTCTTCTCTCTTAACGTTCACCGCCTTGGTTCAGTAACAAGTTCAAAAACCCATCTGCACTCCAGTGACTTCTGTACTTTAATTTCCTGACCAGACCTTTCTCTTTTAATTGTAGAGCTGCTTATGAAGCTGTGTATTGAACATCTTCAAGGGGCTGTTGAGTAGATGTGTCAGACGCAGCCCATCGGAAACCGGATGCCAGGGCTTTGCTTCTGAGCCTGTTTCGTGGGCAGTGTTTCCTGTTCCAGTTGATGGCAGTGCCATGCTTCTTGCACATGTCAAATGACAACGAAAACAGTGCAGTAACGAGTTTGATGTCCTTGACTTGGGGGAAGATGATCCATGGGTTGAGGGAGTGCAGTGCCTAACAACCTGGGGAGAGAGTACTCTTCCTGAAGGATTTGAGGCAAGGGCAAGGTTTGTAGAATGTTAGAAGAGGTGGTACAGAAACAGGGCCTGATTGGTTAGGACATTGGAGATTTCCTTATGAGGCGAGCAGGCTCTCTTCTCAAGGGTAAAACACCCTAACTAAAGCCAAGTTGGAGGACTGTGATTGGTGTTGGGTTTCCTTGGCAGTGAGGTTTTTCCCACAAGTGCAGGCTGACTTAGGTTTAGATTTGTGACATGGGCAGGGCTCCTGGAGTGGACTTCATTTTGTGGGTCTTGATAGATCAGACAAAAGCCTTAGAGTCCTGCTTTACTCCGTTCTCTCATCCCAGATGCATACTGTTGGGAAATCCTACTTAGTGCCACCTTTAAAACATAAAATGTAGCTACTGCTCCCTACTTCCGTTGCTGCTGTACTGATCCAAGTCGCTGTCACCTCTTACCTTGCCTCCTAAACTCATACTCAGCTTTAGCTCTTGTCCCTAACAGTGTATTTCTAACATTGCAATCAGGAAGGTTTTTAGATGTAAATCAGTCATGTCACTGCTTGCTCAGAACCCTCTCGTTGTTTCTCATATCACCTGTAATAGAAGCCACAGTCTTTATAATGGTCTTCAAGGCCCTGCAAGATCCAGACCTTTTTTGCTTTCCCTGACTTCCTCTGTTCTTTCGTCTATCCTTACTCTGCTCTACCTTGAATACATCGAGTATGCTACTACCTTAGGGTCTTTCCAGTGGCTGCTTCCTCTGCCTGAAGTACTCCTCCCTCACGACCAGCTCCCCACTGGCCTCCTCAGAGCCCATGTGTTTGAGAAGAAGAAAGCCTGTGAGGGCATTAGTTGGGCTGAAAGGAGCGAAGGACAGAGGGGCAGGGGTACGGCAGATGTTGAAGTCTTGGTGAAAAAGAGCCAGTGGGCGAGACAATCCTAGATATACTAGCAATTGGTGAGTTCAACCTACTGTTATTATGAGTAATAATGAGAGAAAGCAAAAGAGACTTTGTAGCAAGTTAACAGAGATGAGGGGGTCTTCAGTTAGCCAATGGAAATGTTCATAAATCAGGGTTCATAATTTGAAGGTCCCTTCACATATTGATAAGGTACACTCTTTCGTAGATAGTAGATTTGGTGTTCTGCTGCTTAGTTATGATTTAATGATACGCTCTTCAGTTTAACAGAGAATAGGCCAAATAATTGCTTGAGCATTATTTTTTGACTCGAAAAGGTTAAGAGAAAACATTCAGTTATTGAATTCCTCCTTTAATTCAGTATTAGGGGAAAATGTTCCTGAAGTTAGTCTTGTATATTTCATCAAACAGAAGAACCAAAATGTGTTTCCTGTTATTTTGCCATAGCTGATAGGTTTCAGAGTCTAACCAGTATTTAATTTACCTCAAACACCTGTTTACTCCAGTCCTTTGTACCTTTTTGATTTTTAATTGCAGGATTTATACTATGTTTAATTTTATGAATTGCCAGAATTGCTAAGGGAAATAGACTTAGTTGATGTTGTAAAGTATCCTCTAATTAAGGGTTTATATAATGATTCTCCATGTCATAGTCAAGAAAACTTTCTATGGTTCTTTCAAATTTGTTTGTTTGCATGCTCCTCCCTCAGAGGGAACAGTAGAAAAAGTGAAGCCAGCCATAAAAGGTTAGTACACAAATTTTATGCCGTAGAATTACACATCTGATTCTGAATTTCTCCATAGCCAACACTTAAGAGCAAAGTTACCTACATGATTCACTGAAGTCTATAAGGTAAAAATGAACTAGTTGTTCGGGGGAAAGCACAGCTAATCCCAGTACAAAATTTTGAATGAATATCACTCGTGGGTGCTTATAATAAGAATGTTGTAATTAAAAAAGGTACTTGGGGCAAGACAGTACAGTCACTTTTAGGATCATCAGTGTTCATGGATATAGGAGGTGAGCATGATCTGGCTGTGACATCTGTCACCTCATTGATCAGCAGGGTTGATTTGGCTGATCTGGCTGACTAGGCAGGTGTCCCCTCCTTCCCTCACCACTCGGTGTGTGCTCCTCCCGGAGCTGCAAGCTTGGTTAAAGAGGATGACTCTCCCCAATAGAGGATGACCGTTCTTTGGTCATGGGTATATGAATAGCTATACTCCCCTGCTAAAACCTCCAAACAAGCTCTCAGGGTACATTTGTAGGAGAGTGTAGGGTAGTCAAGCTTGCAAGACTCCAGACATCCAAATGCAGCCCTGCATGTGACCGTTTGCCTTTCTTAAGAAGTTTAAAAGAAAAAAAAAAAGAAAACACCAGTGTCCATAGATGTAAGATGCATCACTTGCTTTCACAAGAGTTTGTTAGTCAGTGGTTCTTAACCTGTTTTTGGTCATAGATCCTCTAACATTTTTATGTAGTTTTATCATGAATTTACTAAATATGCTGATTCTGAACTCAAGAGATTCTGATCCCAGTAGGTCTGAGTTAAGTTTTAGAAACTTATGTGTGGGGGCGCCTGGGTGGCTCGGATGGTTAAGCGTCTGCCTTCGGCTCAGGTCATGATCCCAGAGTCCTGGGATCGATCCCCGCATCAGCTCTCTGCTCGGTAGGGAGTCTGCTTCTCCCTCTCCCTCTGCTGCTCCCCCTGCTTGTGCTTTTTCTCTCTGTCAAATAAACAAAATCTTAAAAAAAAAAAAAAGAAAGAAAGAAAGAAAGAAAGAAAGAAACTTGTATGTGAAACTGCCGCACTAGGTGATTCTGAGGTGGGTTCTTGTTAGCCCACATGTTTAGAGACCTCTTCTGGGTTATAATTTTAGGGAGTTTGCAGATTCCAGGTAGTTAGTCTAGAACCTTATCTGATACGAGTGAGCAGCATCTTTAAGAATGTTATATAGTAAAAACAGTAATGAGTTCCGTAGGTGTGTTTGGAAATTTCTCATAAGCATGTTAGGAAGTGAATGACTTGTATTTATTGGTGAAAGCAAGTCACGTGGCCCCGGTAGTAATGACTGAACACATATGCTCTCTCTCTCTCTTTAGTAATGTAATGAATTGATGACCTCCTCTTCTTAATATTCAACCACTTCACATTCGTGGGATAAACCATGTGTGATTATGAATATCATTCTTTTGATATGCCACTTGTTTAATTTGTTAATATTTATTTAAGATTTTCTCACCTATGTCCTTGTTGAATTTGTCTAGAGTTTCCATTTCCTGTGCTTTTCTCACCAGTTTGGTATCAGGGTTTTGTTAGTATTAAAAAGGGGGATGGGTATTTTTCTGTTTTGTTGTTGTTGTTTTTTGTTTTTTCTCAGTTTTCAGAATTTATATAGAATCTCAGTATACTTTTTGTGTGGAATTTAGGGCAACTATAAAATTAGAAGGCACAGTCTTTATACACAAGATCCCCCTCACTTCTCATACCAGCTACAAGTTTGGAGGGTTCCCAAAACCACCCTGTGATTCAATAATTCATTAGAAAGACTCATAGATCATGGTATGGCTTATTTTGGAGAAAGGATACGATTAAGATCTGCCAAAGAAAGAGGGCAGAGTGTAGGAGGTTTCCAAACACAGAGCTTTCCTCGTCCTCTCCGCTGTAGTCAGATCGCGTATCTCTCTTGGTCTTACTGTGTGACCGTGTGTATGGAGTACTGCTAGCCAGAGAAGCTCACCCAGGCTTTAGCATCTAGAGTTTGTTTTAGATTTTTATTTTTAAGTAATCTCTACACCCACCATGGGGCTCAAACTCAACCCTGAGATCAAGAGTCGCACGCTCCACCTACTGAGCCAGCCAGAGTTTTTCTTTTCCTTTTTAAGATTTTATTTATTTGTCAGAGAGCGAGTGAGCACAAGCAGGGGAAGTGGCAGGCAGAGAGGCAGGCTCCCTGCTGAGTAGGGAGCCTGATGCGGGACTTGACCCCAGGACCCTGAGATCATGACCTGATCTGAAGGCAGCTGCTTAACTGACTGAGCCATCCAGGCCTCCCTGTCCGGAGTTTTTACTGGGGCTTCGTTATGTAGGGATGACTGATTGATTGCTTGTGGATAATCTCAGTCTCCATTTTGGTTAACCCAAAACCACCTCCCCAAGTTACAGTAGTGTTTCTGGGTTGGTCAGCCCCAACCTTAAGGACTCTGTGGGTGTGGCCCGTTCCCTCCCTGAATCACATTTGTTAGATTATCCAGTTTGACCCAAGGTTACCAGGCAAACAACAACTCTCTTCTCAGACACACAGTCTGAGGGCCCAGAGATCACCTGCTGCGAGTCAAGGACAAAGACCAGACCTTCCCCTTGGGCAAGGCCAAGTTCTTTGTACATTTGTACAGTTAAGTTTCTTTTTCGTGGTGTCTTCCTGTGATTTCTTGGAACCACGTTAGGTTCATAGGGATCCCATTGTGGAAAACTGGTTGTTTTAAATTGAAAACCTTGCATTTCTCTAGTTAACTCTGGAAAGGCAAAAATAACGGACACTTCTGATTTAGCTGCATTTAAATTAAACTACTTTTTATCTTTTTTTTTTTTTTTTTTTTTTTTAAGAATAAAGGTTCACTTCAGTTTGAAGACAAATGGGATTTCATGCGCCCGATTGTTTTGAAGCTTTTACGCCAGGAATCTGTAACAAAACAGCAGTGGTTTGATCTGTTTTCGTAAGTAATCTATTAACTCTAACTTTTTGCTAACGTAAAGGAAATTTGGTGATGCATTTCTATACCCAAATGGAATGCTCACTTTAGACCGGACTGTTTACCTGTTTACAATTATTATTAGTCCAAGCCCTCTTATGAATTCAGTGATTTGCTAGGGGGACTCCATCATACACAGCTGTGGTTTATTACAGCAAAAGGATACAAAGCAAAAGCAGCAAAAAGGAAAGGCACGTTGGATAAAGTGTGGGGAAAAACAGGTGTAGGCTTCCCAGAGTACTTGTGGAATCACGTAGGAGATAGTCTCTCCAGCAACAGAATTGACAACCAATGTGATACGTTGTCTACCTGAGAAGTTCTTGCAGACTCAGTATGAGAGTTTTTACTGGGGACTAGTCACATAAATAGCCTCTGCTTGGCATGTGCCCAAATTCCAGATTCTCAGAAAGATCAGGTGTTCAATGTAAACCATATAGCTTGTACATTTAAGGCACAGTGGGACATTCTTGCCATCAGGAAAGTTTTATATCAGGGTAGGAAACTGTTGACCATTTAAAGTTAACTCATTATCAGTAGGATACGACGGGGCAAGGTAAGGCCAATCCATAGTAGTGATCTCAGTTATGTCTTTAGAGGTCCTAGATTTAGCTAGTGAAAATAAATCCCATCAACCATGAAGTTTATTTTAGGAAACCAGGTGGATTTCTCTCCTTCACTTTCTTTCTATCTTTTTTTTTTTTTTAAGATTTTATTTATTGATTTGAGAGAAAGAGCATGAGCAGGGGGAGGGGCAGAGGGACAGGGAAAAATAGGCTGAGCAGGGAGCCTGACGTGGGGCTCGATCCCAGGACCCCAGGATCATGACCCGAGCCGAAGGCAGACGCTTAACCATCTGAGCCACCCACGCGCCCTTCTCCTTCACTTTCTATATGAACCTTTTTTACACGGCCGGAGGCGTCAATTCAGGCACAGTGCAACTCTGGCCCCTAAGTTGAAACGCACCTGAAAGCTTTCCAGGGTTAAAGCAGTGTCATGGTCATCAGAGCACAACCATGAAGAAGTATAATCTCAGAGGGCATATGTGGTACCCCAGAAACAAAAGTTTACGATTGTTAGGGTACTCCAAGAGAGACATACGTTGGTCAGGTAGTATACCGTAACAAGGCCCCCCGTTTCCCTCCTCCCAGAGGACCTTTAGCTCTAGAGTTCTCATTCCCATTCTGTTAATTCATTTCAGGCCTTGTTTTCAGATGAACTGCCTGAAGGAAATTAGTCCCAAATAGTTTTGTTTATTCGTGACCAGTGGATTTGCCTCACTAGTGTGGATGATGTTTAGAAGGGTTCTGTGTGGAAAGTGTAGGAGTTGGCTGCTCCCTGCTATCTCCGAGCCCTGGGTTTGATTTCAGAGCACCCACAGCAGCGAGGAAAGCCAGTGCTGGGAATTTGCCTTCAGGAGGAGAGCAAAGCTTTGAAGAATCATTCTGAAAAACAAAAAATCATTAATGTCTTCCTCCTCTCCTTTGCCTTCTCAGGTGCTGTGTTTTGTTTTTCTTTCTTGTAAAACCAGTGTGTCCCATTCAGTAATGACAAATTTTCAATTTTTTCCCACAATCATGTGGACTTGCAAGAGGAGCAAATGCATTTTTACAGAAAAGTATTTTTTATATCCTTTAACTAGAAAGATGTGTTTGGGTATTGGTCTGGATGAAATCCCAGATGTTTAGAAAATTTTAAGGTAGGTTTATGTCACCTCCCGTGCCTTTGTCCTGATCATTTATGTAGTGAGCAGCCTAGAAAAGATCCACTCCTTTCTGGAGACAGCTGTGTTTAACAACCAGGTTGTTTTATTAAGGTGTATGCACAAGGATGGTGAGGTGAAGGTGAGGGAAGTAGAGCCAGGTTGTTATTAATCCATTGTTGAAAACTGAACACGAGTCAGTAACAGTGAGACCTCGCGGAGAGGGCGTCAGGAGTCCAGTCTGTGAGGGGGGTCCCTGCCCTCCCATTGGCAGCTTTCGGCAGTCACTGCAAGTTAGGGGGCAGTTAGTGTCTGTATCAGATAAATAGACCAGTCAGCTGCTTGACTTCAGATGGCGCCATCAAAGAATAAGCCCTTCTCTGTAGGCATCTGGGAGTGATTCAGGTGGTCCAGGCAGAATCCAGGGTGTTTTCAGTTTACAGCTCTGCAAAGGGTATCTGAAATCCGCAGCAGTCCTCATGTCAAAGTCCTGTTCACTGAGCATGTGCTTGCTTTAGTTCAGCACAGCTTATGTTGAGCTTGAAACAGCCAGTAACAGACAGTATCACGTTTCAGCTCAGAATCAGATCCGGGCAATTAAGATCTGTGAATTCAGGATGCTAAACAAGAGCAACTTTTCTTCTGCAGCCGCAAAGCCAAGATGGCGACAGTCGTGTTCCAAGTCCAAATGACAAGCAGGACTTTGCTAAGTAAGGCCTTTTTATCTTACCAGTCTAAGAGTCCAAATTGACTTGCTCAGAAACATGCACATCAGGCTGGAAAATCATCAGCCTCTAAGGGTCAGACATCTGATTTCACAGGAGCTCAGTGGCCACTAAAAATTGCTTTTTATGGGGCGCCTGGGTGGCTCAGTTGGTTAAGCGACTGCCTTCGGCTCAGGTCATGATCCTGGAGTCCCGGGATCGAGTCCTGCATCAGGCTCCCTGCTCGGCAGGGAGTCTGCTTCTCCCTCTGACCCTCCCCCTCTCATGCTCTCTCATTCTCACTGTCAAATAAATAAAATCTTTAAAAACAAAACAAAACAAAAACTGCTTTTTATTTATTTATTTATTTATTAAAGATTTTATTTATTTATTTGAGAGAGAGAGTGAGAGAGAGAAAGAGCACAAGAGGGGGGAGCGAGAGAGGGAGAAGCAGACTCCCCGCTGAGCAGGTAGCCTGATGTGGGACTCGATCCCGGGACTCCAGAATCATGACCTGAGCCGAAGGCAGTCGCTTAACCAACTGAGCCACCCAGGCGCCCAAAAACTGCTTTTTAGAACTCCAAAAGTGTATTTCTATCTGAAGATTTCCTTTGTTTTTATGTTGTCTCTCTTTTCTCAGACATACCAATAGGTAAAAATAATAGTAAATATCACTTTTTCCGTTCAAACACGTTAAGTTCCAATCCTTTCACCAGCAGCTTAAGGCAAGGAAGTTGTGTCCACTAACTTTTTGGGGGATGGCCTTTCCTGATAGGTGCAATCTCTGTAGCATTTATGAAAGTACAAGCATATAACATTTTACATCTTTCTTGATCATACATCCAGATGCCATAGCCACAAAATACAAAGCCATCTTTTAAACCTCCCCTTTCTTCCCATTATACACTTACTCAGACCCCTAGCACCATTGACATTAATGTTAGAGTTGCTGGGAGAACCTGGCTGGAATGCAAGGGGCCTGGAGGGATTGCTTTAGCAGCAGCCGTTGGGCTGAAGAAACAGCTCAAGTGGTTTCCTTTCCCTGCACGCACCTCACCCCCAGCATTTTCTCCCCTGGTTTATCTAAATCTTTCTCCCACCCCAGGATCTGACTTAAATATTATTTTCTCATGGCTCGGGGTGGCGGGGGGAGAATAATGCCAACATTTGACATTTTTGGTTCACCCAAAGCTTAACTTCGGGCCTTTTCTCTTCCCATTTGGAGGCAAGAACAAAACCAAAGGTGTTAGCCAAGGTCACTAGAGTTGGCATGGCTGAAAGCAGCCAGGGGATTGAGCGAGCTAACTCTCCAGGGGCTAGAGCTATTGTTTTCAGCTTTCCTAGGTAACCCTTCTCTCTTAAAACATATGCAACTCAGCTGCTGTTTCATACCATGGGTGACTTTATAGCCACCCAAACAGCAGAGGTTCATCGTCCAATCACTTCATCCTTACTTTTATCAGACATTGCTCTCACCATGTTTCAGAGAGTCCCAGCTGGTCTAGTGAATCCCACTTCTGACACCAATTGTGTCAGCAGTCTAATGACCACCTCGAGGTTCAGTGATTGCTAGGAATACTCATAGGACTCAGATATGGTTGTATTCATGGCTATGATTTATTACAGTAAAATGCAACAAAGGTGTGGGTGGCAAATCCAGGGGAAACCAGGCGCATATTTCCAAGCATCCTCTCCCATTGGAGTCACACTGGAGACTCCAGCAGCTGATTGTGACAGCATGTGTGGAAGTCTGTCTGCAGGGAAGTTCATTAAAGACCGTGTCCAGGGATTTAACTTGGGGCTGTCACATAGGTAGCCTCTGCCTGACATGAACTGAAGTCCCAGACTCCTAGATGAAAAGCAGATATTCAACATAAATCAGATTGTTTGCCTAAACATTTAGGCACAATGAGCGATTCTCATCAGGAAACAGAACCTTCACAAAGTCCAAGTTCCCAGATACCAGCCAAGGGCCAGCCTTGCAAGCACATCTTCCCAAGGATAGTGGTCTCAGACCTGCTCTAACTTTTCTGTGTATGCTCTAGTGGAATACTGTATCGGGAGTTGTAGATGTGTGACTGAATAATCCGTACACATTAGGCTGTTCTCGTTTTTTCTCTTTATCACATAAGAAAATCTAATTTCCCTAATGTAGAACTTGTTGCATAATATTAACTTATATGCATGATTCTGCCTTTTGAAAAATTAAAGTTCAATAAACACCTAAGCCCTTTTAGAAATACATAGCATTCATGTATACTTATATTTTTCTTAAATTATTTGATTAAACTATTTTATGAATAATATGTTGAATGTGGTGAGGTTTTTTTTGTTTTGTTTCTGTCAATTTGTGTTGATTATATCATTTATCATCTAGAATGATGCTTGTTTTCTGGGCACTTCTGACTGGGAGAAGGGTAATGTGATGGTGTTCCCTGCTTAAAGTGCATTTCTAAGCAGAAATAGTCAGTACCTTTGTACTTGCTCTAGTTAGTGGTCTCATCACATCATTTTTAAAAATCCTTGATCTCCTTGGAGTTACCCAAGATAACTTAATATGTAGTCCTTTTAGGTTAAAGGATTCTTGTATATCTTAACATGTTATCACCAAAATTGCAAGACCTACATTAATTAAAACCTTTCAAATTTTAGGGCTGCTTGGGTGGCTCAGTCATTTGAGTGTCCAGCTCTTCGTTTTGGCTCAGGTCATGGTCTTGTGGTTGTGGGATTGAGCCCCACATTGGGCTCTGTGCTCAGTGGGGAGTCTGCTTCCCCTGTTCCTCTCCCTTTGCCCCCCCACCCCGCTCTCTCTCTAAAAATAAATCTTTTAAAAGTAATATTGTAAAAAAAAAAACCCTGTCAAATTTTAGCCTGTTTGATCACATAAATTAATAACACAGGTTGCTTTTATCTTTCTAAATTTGAGGTACTAAAATATTGTTATTAAACTCCATTGACTGTTTGCTCCTTTTTTTTCTCATATATCATTGATTCTAAGTAAGAGAGCTTTTGGCATTTTAGGTGGTTATAAAAGATTGTCTGGCATATTGTGGGATGTTTATCACCTCTGACCTTCACCCTCAGACTCTAGTAGTGGACATTCCCTGTGCGCCACCACCCCTCATTAGTGAAACAAACAAACAAAAAGCTGTGGTACTTTTCCAAATGAGCTTCTGTGGGGATGGTATGTTCCTCAGTTGAGAACTACTGCTCTTGACACTTAATTTGGTTTGACCCTGGTTAATGAAATTGAAGCCAGAATTAAATCATAAATTATTTTCAACTTGTGAGACCTTATTTTTATTTTCATTTTATTTATGTATGTATTTATTTTAAGTAGTCCCCACACCCAGGGTAGAGCCCACCATGGGGCTTGAACTCACGACCCTGTGATCAAGACCTGAGCTGAGATCAAGAGTTGGGCATTTAACTGACTGAGCCACCCAGGCACCCCAAGATCTTATTTTTAAGAAAATTTATCGGGGTGCCTGGGTGGCTCAGTCGTTAAGCGTCTGCCTTCGGCTCAGGTCATGATCCCAGGGTCCTGGGATCGAGCCCCGCATCAGGCTCCCTGCTCTGTGGGAAGCCTGCTTCTCCCTCTTCCACTACCCCTGCTTGTGTTCCCTCTCTCGCTGTCTCTCTCTCTCTCTGTGTCAATTAAATAAATAAATAAAATCTTTAAAAAAAAAAAAAAAGAAATGAAGAGATACGGAAGGTAGATCTAGAGTTGGGTAGATTTGTACCAGAAGGAGAGCACAGAAATCGTAGAGGAGAGGGTATAGTCCAAAAATACAAGGTGGAAACTCCCCAGGTGGAAACTCTTGTCCCTTCCCACCTATCCCTACAAGTCTTAATACTGAAAGTGCTAGCAAACATGCTGAGATACATCTTTAAGGAGTTTCAAAATTCCAAGGATAAATAAAATATCCTAGTTTTCTTGCAGTGAGGAAAAACCGTTAACTCTCAAACAAATCAGACTGTCCCCAACACTTTTCATTGGCCAGATTGGATGTAGGAGGTTGATGAAACATTTTCTTTAAATATTTGAAGGGAAATTATTCCAAACCTAGTATTCTCTAGTCAAGTTTGTAATCAAGTTTAAGACAAGATAAGCATATTTTCAGACAGGTAAGGATTTAGAGGATTTAAGGATCCTGCAGAAATAGGTACCCTTTCTTCTGTTACCAACATTGGTCATTAAGAAATTGAGCTTTTATTAAACTAGACAGAAGGAGGTGCTCCTAAACTAGGAATCTTGATGTTAGGATGACCGTAAATAGAAAATGGCAGACATGATCCATCCAAAATTATAAGAAAGTGGAAGCCAAAACATTTTAGCTCTAAAAATGGTTCCACAGAAACCAGCTAGGAAGCAGAACACGAACGCAGTGCTCCAAACTGAGCTCGGTATCCTCATCCAACCATTTGGGGTAATTTAAGAAATCTTGAATCAAAAATTCAAAAGCTGAGTAGAGAAATCAACAAAAGTAGGAGGAAATAAAATGAAAATTGAACTCAGAAAACAAATAGAAAAAGGCAAAATCATATCAGAAATTGATAATCTCAGTAGATGAAAAAACATGAAATGTTTCTTAAAAAACTGGAAAAATAAAAAATTATTCTTTAATCTGATAAAGGTCATCTGCAAGTATTCTAGCAGTAGACATCATCCCAATAGTGATACATTGGAAACCTTCTATTTAAAATTGGGACTAAGACAAATTGTCTATTTGCACACTGCATTTCCTTTTCCTCTAGATTTTGAAATTTGTTCCATGGCATGATAAGTAGTATATATATATATATATTTTAAAGATTTTATTTATTTATTTGAGACAGAGAGAATGAGAGAGACAGAGAGCACATGAGAGGGGGGAGGGTCAGAGGGAGAAGCAGGCTCCCTGCCGAGCAGGGAGCCCGATGCGGGACTCGATCCCGGGACTCCAGGATCATGACCTGAGCCGAAGGCAGTCGCTTAACCAACTGAGCCACCCAGGCGCCCGATAAGTAGTATATTTATATTGTACATGTGGGTATATCTTGTATCATCCCTAATCCTACATATTTTTCTTTAATCTGGTCTTTAAGGAGTTGATCCATTTTATTGGTCTTCTAATCTAACCAAATTTTAAAAATTACTTTAATAGGGTACATCGTATCAAAACTTGTTCGATCCACCTAAGCAGAGGTGCTAAGGAATTTATAGCCTTTAATGCATGTTAGAAAAAAGAGGTTGGAAGTCAGTGATCTGTGTGCTCATTTCAAGAAATGAGGACAAAGCCTAGCACATTAAAACTAAGGAAAGGGGCGCCTGGGTAGCTCAGTCATTAAGCGTCTGCCTTTAGCTCGAGTCATGATCCCAGCGTCCTGGGATCAAGTCCTGCATCGGGCTCCCTGCTTGGCGGGAAGCCTGCTTCTCCCTCTCCCACTCCCCCTGCTTGTGTTCCTTCTCTCGCTGTCTCTTGTCTCTCTCTGTCAAATAAATAAATAAAATCTTTAAAAAAAAAAAAAAAACTAAGGAAAGTATAAGGAAGGAAAGACAAAAGCCAAAATTTATGAAATACAAAATAATTGTGCAATAGAGAAAAGGAAAAGGCAAAAATTAGTTCTTTGGGAAGAATAATATTCAATTTATTTTCATTATCAGATCCATAATTTGCTTTTTTTTTTTTTTTTTTAAGTGGGCTCCATGCTGGGTATGGAGCCCATTGCAAGACTTGAACTCACAACCCTGAGATCAAGAATTGGACACTTAACTGACTTAGCCACCCAGGCGCCCCCATGATTTGTTTCTTTATTAATGTCTTCTTTCTGGTTACTTTGAATTATTTTTATTTTATTTTATTTTTTTTAAGATGAATTCTTAGTTCTTTTATCTTTTTGTTTCAAATGAAAGCATTCAAGCCTATACTTTTTTTTTCTTAATACTGCTTTTATTGTTACCATAGGTTTTACAGTATGAAATGTTTTCCTTTTTATTGCTCTCTCGGTTGTTAGTAAATTTTTTAAAATAATCCATGCATTATCCAGGGACTTACTTTCTAATAATGATGTCTTTTTTGATCACTTACTTACTTACTTATAGATTATGATCAGAGAAATAGCCTATAAAAATATCTTTAAAAAATTTATATGGGTGCATATGCTCTTAGGAAAAAAATTTTTTTTTTCTTTTTTAAAGATTTCATTTTTAAGTGATCTCTGTACCCAATGTGGGGCTTGAACTCACAACCCTGAGAGTAAGAGTTGCGTGCTCCACCCACTGAGCAAGCTAGGCGCCCCGAAAAAATTATCTTTTTGATGGTTGTAATGAGAATCTCTAATAAATCTTATTTATTGATTGTATTTTTAAATTCCTCTTTGTCCTTAATTTTTTTTTGGTCTAGATTTTCAAATGTTAAGAGATCTTGGGATAGACACTGCTGACTAGCTAAGCCACACCCATTCCTGGTTTTATGTGCCTTGTGTACTTTCCATGCGGCTGCATATTGTAATATTCACTTCTTCAGGTTCCCTTGCTGTTTGGGTCATCATGTGACGCAATTCCAGCAGATAGGTTTACAGGAAGGCTTCTGAGAAAGGTTTTGCTTTTCAGATTAATTAAACTAATGTACCTAGCGCAGTCCTCCTTTTCCACCTTTAAACCCTCACAGGGATAAGAGGTGCTAAAGGGGCACAGTGGAGAGAGAAAGATGCTTTTCTCAGTCTCTGACCAGACACCAGCAGCTGTCTACCTCTAGACTTCTGTCTACGTTATTTACGAAAAATAACGTAATAATCGGAGCCACTGTTAATTGAATTTAATGTTTTAGCTAAATGCAGGATGTTTTAAGTATTCCATTGTATTTGTATCAAGTTCTTTCATTCTGAATCATTCTGTTATATTTTGATACATATATATATTTGATATGTATATGTATCAAAAGTAACACAAAAATAATGTAAATAGTTGGATATATCTTCATAAATAATGCCTTTTATCATTACACAATATTTCTTTTCTCTAGTTCTTTTAACCTTAAATTCCTCTTTGGATAATATTAATATTGCCACCCTGCTTTATTTGGTTTGTGTTTGCCTGTTATCTCTTAAGACACACTGTCTTTTTTTTTTTTTCCCTTAAAAATTTTTTTTTGGTAAATTGTACATTACATAAAATGTACCACTTGAACGAATTCAGTGGTATTTTACAATTCATTGGCACTGAGTACATTCACAATGTTGTGCCAACATCAACATTATCCATCTTTTAGAACGTCTTCATCATCCCACACAGAAGATCAGAGCTCTTTGTCTCTATGAATTTGCCTATTCCAAGTTCATTGTATAAGGGAAATCATAACACTGTTTGTCCTTTTGAAGGACATACTGTCTTCTAATGGGATAATTTACTGAGTTCCTATTTAATGTTACAACTGCTTTCTTGTTTTATTGCTTCTCTAAATTTATCAGTTAGTAGCTAATCTTGTTTCTTCATTTTTTGTTTATTTTTGTTAATTTGAAAGTTCACTTCCATTAGTGGTTACATTCCTATTTCTCACTCTCCATCGGAAGCATATAGTGTTACTATTAATCAAAAGCAAAATACCTGTTTTTTATACCGGGGTCACACTTTCTCTTTTACTTTCTTTGTACCCAAGGAAGGTGAAACCTTTGGACTACTTCTTACCTCTTGCCCTTCTCTCTATTGCCTTAAAACCTTTGAAAAACCTTTACTTTGTCCCTTTCCCACCCACCCCCCTCCCTGATTTTTGTATATAGTTAAGTAGTTAAAATGAATTTTGCTTACAACATGTCGTTTTTTAAAAGCACTTTGGTTGGGGCGCCTGGATGGCTCAGTCGGTTAGGCGTCTGCCTTAGGCTCAGGTCATGATCTCGGGGTCCTGGGATCGAGCCCTACGTCAGGCTCCCTGCTCAGCATGAGCCTGCTTTTCCCTCTGCCCTTCCCCCTGCTTGTGCTTGCTTGCTCGCTCTGTCTGGTGCTCTCTTTCTTTCTCAAATAAAATCTTTAAAAAAAAACGAAATACAAGCACTTTGGTTATATATTCCAAGAGAATGTATTCTTTTTTTTTTTTAAAACATTTTATTTATTTATTTTGACAGCGAGCGAGCGAGAGGGAACACAAGCAGGGGGAGTGGGAGAGGGAGAGTACACAATTTTGTACTCATAGTGCTACTTTATAAAATACCCTTTCTCTACCCACCTCACACCTTTGCCTGGCAAACTCCTACTTGTTCTTTGAGATTAAGCTCAGGAAAGCAACTCGTTCAGGGAGCCTTCCTTTCCCTCACTACCTCTCAGCTTCTCCCTTTGGCTCTCACCCTCTTCTGGGTTCCTGAACCATCTTGCGTTTATATGCACAGTAGTCGTACACATACTGAATTGTATCAGCCTATTTTGTATCAGTTTCTTCTTTTAGCCTCTGGATTCCTTTAGTTATGAGGTGAGATTGCAGAGGGGTCAGTTACCCATTTCACAGTTTATGCAAAGATCAGTGGGAAACCATTGGAGGTTTTACATATGGAGCTAATATGATGTGATTTGTTTCAGAGACTCACTTTGGATACTGTTTGTGGAATGGTTGGTTTGGAGAAGCGCAGGAGTAAGTTTGGGGAAATGGTTTTGTGTGTCTTCTGGAGCCCACCTGCCTGGGTCCACTGTACACTAGCTTTGTAATCTTAGAGATGTTTCTTAACCTTTGTTTACCTCAGTCTCTCCATCTGTAAAATGGTGATAAAAATAGTACTACCTTGGGGCACCTGGGTGACTCAGTCATTAGGTGTCTGCCTTCGGCTCAGGTCATGGTCCCAGGGTCCCGGGATCGAGCCCCGCATCGGGCTCCCTGCTCGGCGGGAAGCCTGCTTCTCCCTCTCCCACTCCCCCTGCTTGTGTTCCCTGTCTCGCTGTCTCTCTCTCTGTCAAATAAATAAATAAAATCTTTAAAAAAAAAATAGTACTACCTTCAGAGTTGCGGTGAAGGTTAAATGAATTAAAACAGCTTAGAATAGTAATTGGTGCATAGTAAGCAATCACATGTTACGGATTATGTTGTTATTCAGCAAATATTTATGTGTTCGCTGCATACTAGGCAGTGAGCTAGATACCACTCTTAAGCTGAAAGCTAAATTTAACAGGTGACAAAAGCAAGTTCAAATTAATAATATACAGACAGAACATTGAGTTACAATGATTGGTGTCCCTGAGAATCTGGATATAAAACAAACTATTTGGCCGTTGTTATAATGTTACAATTCTGGAGATCTCGTATTTTGATTCCTTTGACATTTTTTATAGCAGGGACCCCATTAGATACTACATGAGTCACTGGGGAACATTTTTTGAATAAAAGAATCCTCGATAATAAGACTCTATCCTTTTGTTAGTTTACCTACTCTATAACTTGGTAATTGAGAAATTAATTTTTGAACATGTTGTATTACTATTAAATAAATATACTGTCAGCTTTATAAGTTCAGAGTTTTTGTATACCAGTTTAGGAGAGCTTTTGTTTTTGTTTTGTTTTAGTTAAACAAAGGAGATACAGTGGTAATTCATGTGTAAATATAATGAATATATGGGGAAAGCTAAGAGACTTGCTGGTATTTAAATGACTAATTTTTTTTAAAGAGAATAGTTTATATATATTGTGGTAAAGAATTAAAATAATTTATACTTTACATGAAAAAAATTGATAGTGGTTAACCATGGGGTGTGGGATTTAAAAATGGGAGCATGCTTTTATAATTAAAGATAAACAGTAAATAGCAGAGATTTAAGGAGGAAAACAATGACAAAGTAAAATAAAAGTAGAAACAAATATGTGTGTACGTTAGATAACTTACAAAGAATTTGTGGTTCTTATGAATGGTTTCATCCACCCTCAGCTGGGTGTAGCATGGTCCATGGAAACTGTATTCACACAGAACTTGATGTGAGTTTTGTCTTTGTTCTTGTTCTAGTGTTCACGTTTGTTTACCTGCTTTATTTTTACAGGGATGTGCATGCAGTCTGTCTCTGGGATGATAAAGGTCCAGCAAAAATTCATCAGGCTTTAAAAGAAGATATTCTTGAGTTTATCAAGCAAGCACAGGCAGTAAGTTCTGCATCTTTAGATTAAGTTTATTTTAAGATTTAGAAAATATTGTATTTTCTGATGTAGGACTCCCAGAAATAATTTTAAAATATCACATTGACTTTTGACATTTGCTGATTAAAGTTTTTTAAAATTTATTTATTTAATCAATCTCTACAGACCCAGCATGGGACTGTAGCTCAAAACCCAGAGATCAAGAGCTACAAGCTCTACTGACTGAACCAGCCAGGCGCCCCATGTTCACTAAATTTTTTAATGAGCTGATTGTTATTGGTTGTTTATTCCCCCTTAGTGACATTTTTGTCAAGACAGTACATCATTATCCTCAGTTAAAAGTGCTGTTTCTATATATATTCTTTTTCTGTATATGATCTTCAATATCTTAAGTACCTGATTGTTACATATTTAATTGAAGTCAAGTACCTGATTGTTACATATTTAATTCTGCTCATAGCCAACACCATGATGTTAAAAGATTCATGTCACATGGGGCATTACTTACAAAATGAAATGTTTTGATATCACCATTAATTCTGTCATCTTGAAAAATGATTTTTTAAAAAAGACTTTATTTATTTATTAGAGGGAAAAAGGGGAGAGAGAGAGAATCTCAAGCAGACTCTGTGCTGAGTGCAGAGCCCGACACAGGGCTCAATCTCAAGACCCTGAGATCACGAGTCAAGGTGAAACCAAGAGTCAGATGTTCAAAAAACTGAGCCACCCAGGCGCCCCCTGATAAATAATTTTTTAAGAAGTATTACAGTTTTGGGGCGCCTGGGTGGCTCAGTCGATTAAGCGTTTGCCTTTGGCTCAGGTCATGATCCCAGGGTCTTGGGATGGAGGCCCACTTCAGGCACCCGCTCAGTGGGAAGTCTGTCCCTCTGCCCTCCCCCCCTCTCATGCTCTTTTGCATGTGCTCTCTATCAAATAAATGAAAAATTAAAAAAAAAAAAGTTTTATAGAAAATTCTCTTTTAATGAATATAAATTATATTTTCAGACTTTGCTTAGAAAAATAAATACTTTTTTATCACAATTGAATCAAAAGTATACTTTTCCAGAACTCATTTAGAAATAATGCATTGGGAAGCATATCATCTTACCTGTTTATGACTTTCAGTGATAATATAAATTATGTTTATTTCAAATTGATAGAGGTTTAGTCTTCAGTTTCTGGAAATGGGCTCCTAAACAGTCATCATCTTAGATATCATTAACAAATGTTAAAAAATATACTTCACACTACAAAACAAAAATACGTGTTTCATTGTAACATGACCCATTGAAATCTGGAATGTAGACTTTAGTAAGACCCTGAGGATGAGGTTTAGTGTCACTAATTCAGAGTGTTTAAATGATAGGAATAGTAATGCCAGACATGGCTATATGACTTCTCAACTTCTTTTTTTTTTAAGATTTTATTTATTTGACGAGCAAGAGCATAAGTTGGGGGCAGGTAGAGGGAGAGAGGGAGAAGCAGGCTCCCCGCTGAGCAAGGAGCTTGACACAGGGCTTGATCCCAAGACCCCAGGATCATGATTTGAACCTAGGGCAGACGTTTGACTGAGTCACCCATTCACCCCCGATTTCTAAACTTTTTTTTTTTAAAGATTTTATTTATTTATTTGAGACAGAGAGAGCACATGAGAGGGGGGAGGGTCAGAGGCAGAAGCAGGCTCCCTGCCGAGCAGGGAGCCCGATGCGGGACTCGATCCCGGGACTCCAGGATCATGACCTGAGCCGAAGGCAGTCGCTTAACCAACTGAGCCACCCAGGCGCCCCCGATTTCTAAACTTTTAAGAAGATTTAGCTTTGTGAGTTATTTTACTAGTCAGTTATTAGACTAATTGAGCTTATCTAGTTAGGAGGATCAGATCTCTTAAACAGGACAGATTGTTTCCATATGCATTAAAATATTTATAGTATTATTTGAAATGACAAAATGGGAAGTAAAAAGTAAATGTACAATGCTTGCCAAGTTATTAGGGTATTTAATTTTGGTACCTGGGTGGTTCATTCGTTAAGCGTCTGCCTTCAGCTCGGGTCATGATCCCAGTGTCCTGGGATTGAGCCCCGCATCGGGCTCCCTGCTCAGCGGGAAGCCTGCTTCTCCCTCTCCCCCTGCTTGTGTTCCCTCTCTCGCTGTGTCTCTCTCTCTCAAATAAATAAATAAAATCTTAAAAAAAAAAAAATCAACATAAGTATTTTTTTTGCTCATTAATTCTGTATAGCAATTTGGCCTAGGCTCACCTCATTTCTTCTAAGCTTATTAATGTGCCAGCAGGTAGCTGGTGGCTTTGCCGGGACTGGATGATCCAAGAGAGCTTTTCTCACATACTTGGTATTTGGTGCTGGCTTTCACCTGGGCCTTTCTCCCTCAGGTGGTTTCCCATTCTGGGGGAACCCAGCTTTTGAGGTGATAGTGGAATCTTCAAGATTTCCTCAGATCTTGGTTCAGAAGTCTCACGGTGTCACATCTGCATTCTGCTGATCAAAACAATCACAGGACCAGCCCAAACCAGTGGTGGAGAAATAGACCCCGCCATCTTTTAAAAAATTGAGATTTAATTTACATACCAGAAAATTTACCCTCTTCAAGTATAAGGTTTAGTGGGTTTTAGTATATTCATAAAGTTGTGCAGCCATCATCCACTCATTCTAAACATTTTCATCACCCTAAAAAGAAACTGTGTACCCATTAGCAGTTAATCCCCTATGACCCACTCACTCCCCACAAACCCTGGTGACCACTCATCTTCTTTGTTTCCATGCATTTGTTTGTTGTGTGCATTTCCTATAAATGGGATCATGCAATATGTGACCTTTTATGACTGGCTTCTTTCATTGACGATAATGTTTTTAAGGTTCAACTACATTGTAGTATTTATCCGTATTGCATTTCATTTTATGGCTGAATAATATTCCGTAGTATGGCTGTACAACATTTTTTTTTTAATCTATTCATCATCGGTGGACATTTGGGTTGTTACTACTTTTTGTCTGTTTTGAGTAATGCTGCTAGGAACATTTGTGTGTAAGTTTTTTTTTTTAATTGAGGTGTAATTGACATATAATATTAGTTTTAGGTGAACAACATAATGATTTGATATTTGTATATATTATGAAATGATCACCACAGTAAGTCTAGTTAACATCCATCACCACACATAGTTACAGAATTTTTTTTCTTGTGATGAGAACTTTTAAAATCTCTTATCAACTTTCTAATATTCAATACAGTATTGTTAACTGTTGTTGCCATCCATATGCTACATTGCTACTTCCTCAGTCTTATTTATTTTATAATTGGAAATTTTTTTTTTTTTTTTAAAGATTTTATTTATTTATTTGACAGAGAGAGAGATAGCGAGAGCAGGAACACAAGCAGGGGGAGTGGGAGAGGGAGAAGCAGGCTTCCCACTGAGCAGGGAGCCCGATGCGGGGCTCGATCCCAGGACCCTGGGATCATGACCTGAGCCGAAGGCAGACGCTTAACGACTGAGCCACCCAGGCGCCCTATTTTATAACTGGAAATTTGTACCTTTTGACTCCTTGCCCATTTGTGCCCCACCCAGCACTCCCTACCTCTTGCAACTACCAGTCTGTTCTCTGTATCAGTGAGCTTGGGTTTTTTGTTTTTGTTTTAAATTCCACGTGTAAGTGAAATCATACTTATCTTTTGCTGTCTTATTTCACTTAGCATAATGCCCTCAAGATCTATCTTTGTTATTGCAAATGGCAAGATTTCATTTTTTTTCTAATGGTTGAGTAATAGTCCATTGTGTATACATACCACATTTTCTTTGTCTTATTTATCTATTAGTTGATCCTTAGGTTATTTCTATAACTTGGCTATCGTAAATAATGCCTCAGTGTACATGAGAGTGCATGTCTTTTCGAGTTAGTGTTTTGTTTTCTTCACATAAATACCCAGATGTGGAATTGCTGGGTCATATGGTAGTTCTGTTTTTAATTTTTCAAGTAACCTCCATACTGTTTTCCACAGCAGCTGCACCATTTTACTTCCCACCAGCAGTGCACAGGGTTTCCCTCTTCACAACATCCTGGCCAACACTTGTTCTTTCTTGCCTTCTTGATACTAGCCATCCTGACAGGTGTGAGGTGATAGATAGCTCATGTGGGTTTGATATGCATTTCCCCAATGATGAGTGACGTTGAGCACCTTTTCATGTGTCTGTTGGCCCTCCGTGTGTCTTCTTTGGAAAACGTCTGTGCAGATCTTCTGCCCGTTTTTCAGTCGCATTGTTTATTTTTTGCTCCTGAGTTGTAGGAGTTCTTTGTCTGTGTTGGGTGTTAGCTCCTCGTCAGATCCATGACGTGCAGTGATTTTCTCCCTTTACAAGGTTGTCTTCATCACATTCGTGGGCCCCTTTGCTGTGCTGTGGTTCTGGAGTTGGAGGTGGTCCACTTGTCTGTTTTTGCTTTTGTTGCTTTGGGTACCATATTCAAAAAAATCATCGCCACGACCTATGTTAAGGAGCTCACCTAAGCCTGGGTTTTCCTCTAGGTGTCTTATGGTTTCAGGTGTTAGGGTCAAGTCTTTAATCCATTTTGAGTCAACTTTTGCGTATCGTGCAGGATAGTGGTGCGGTTTCATTCTTTTGCACGTGGCCGTCCTGTTTCCCCAGCACCGTTTATTGAAGAGACCGTCCATCCCCGTTGTATATTCTTGGCTCCTTTGTTGTGAACTAACTGACCGTATGCGTGTGGGTTTGTTTCTGGGCTCTCTGTTCTGTTCCACTGATCTCTGTGTCTGTTTTGAGGACGATGGAGCTCTGGAACGTAGTTTGCCATCAGGAAGGTGATGCTCCAGCTTTGTTGTTCTCTCTTAAGATCGCTTTGACTGTTCTGGGTCTTCTGTGGTTCTCTCCAAGTGGTAGGTTTGGTGGTTCTTTTTCTGTGGGAAATGCCATTGGACTTTTGATTGAGATTGCATTGAGTTTGTATGTTTTTGGTAGTGTGGATATTTTAATGCTATTGTTCTTCCATTCTGTGAGCAGCAAATATCTTTCCATGTATTTGTGTCTTCTGTTTGTTTCATCCGTGCCTTACAGTTTTCAGTGTACAGGTCTTTCACCTCCTTGGTTGAGTTTATTCCTAGGTATTCCTGGGATCTGTTCCAGGGATATAAGATTGGTTAGTTCAACATCCACAAGCAAACCTTTGTGAAACACCACATGAACAAAATAAAGTATAAAATCGTATGATCATCTCAAATAGATGCAGAAAAACCATTTGACAAAATGCAACATCTATTTATGATTAAAACTCCTAAAAAGTTGGTATAAAGGGAATGTATCTCAACATTATAAAGGCAGTATAGGACAAACCCACAGCTAAAATCACTCAATGGAGAAAAGCTAAAAGTTTTTCCTCTAAGATCAGGAACAGGACAAAAATGCTAATTCCCACCACTTTGATGCAGCATAGTACTGGTAGCAATCAGACAAGAAAAAGAAATAAAAGGCATCCAAGTCGAAAAGGAAGAAGTTAAAAAAATAAAAAGTAAAACCGTCACTATTTGCAGATAACATAATATAGAGAAAACCATGAAGATTCTAACAAAAAACTGTCAGAACAGACGAATATAGTAAAGATGCATGATACAGAATTAATATACAAAAATAAATCTATTCCGTTTCTATACGCTTAAAACTATCAGTAAGAGAAAGTTAAAAACCAATCCCATTTAAACTTGCATCAGAAAGAATAAAATATGGGCACCTGGGTGGCTCAGTTAAAATGTCTGTCTTGGGCTTGGGTCATGATCCCAAGGTCCTGGGATTGAGCCCTGTTTGGGCTCCCTGCTCCCAGCTCTTGTTTTCGCTCTCAAATAAATAAATAAAATCTTAAAAAAAAAAAAAAAGAGTTGCATGCTCTACCACCTGAGCTAGCCAGGAACCCCAGTCCTTTATATTTCTCTTATCAGCTGTAATGTCTCCTATTTCATTTCTGATACTGTTTGAGTCCTCTTTTTTCTTGGTGACTGTGCACAGGTTTTTCATGAACTTTTTTGGGGACATAGATATTTATAGCAGCATTTTTCATGATAGCCAGTGGGTGGAAACAACCCGAATGTCCATCAGTGGACAAAATAGATAAACTAAATGTGGTGTATCTATAAAATGGTATAGTGTTCAGCCATAAAGGAATAAAGTCTTGATACATCCTAGGACTTGGGGGTCCCTTGAAACTGTTAAATGAAAAGTCAATTATAAATGTCTACGTACTATGGGGCGCCTGGGTGGCTCAGTCGGTTAAGCTTCTGATTCTTGATCTCAGCTCAGGTCTTGATCTCAGGGTCATGAGTTCAGGCCCCTTGTTGGGGGCACTGGGTGGCTCAGTCAGGTGGACTGAGTCCAGCTCTTGGTTTCAGCTAGGGTTGTGGTCTTGGGGTGGTGGGATCGAGCCCTGTATAGGGCTCTGCACTCAGTGTGTGGTCGGCTCTGTATTCTCTCTCTCCCTCTGCCCCCCAACTCGTGCACGTGTTCCCTCCCTCATTTGCACGCCCTCTCTCAAAAATAAATAAAATCTTAAAAAAAATAAAATAAATGTCTACATATTACATGTTTCCATTCATATGAAAGTCTGGAACAAGTGAGTATATAGACACTGAAAGTAAATTAGTGGTTGCTTAGGGTTGGGGAAGGGATGGATGGGAATGGTAGTTAGGGGAGGATAAAAAGGTGATAGCTTAAGGATATAGGGTGTTAGGGTTTTTTATTGAGATATACCTGACATAAAACATTTTATTAGTTTCATGTGTACATTATGATTTTATGTATGTACCAACATCATTGCCAGAGTAAGTCTTTGTGAACATGCTTTAATTTTTCTTGGATACCATATAGTTTATACAATAAATAAAATATTTTTATATAAATTTTATACATTGTATATATGTTTATATATATTTATATATATAATTTTATATATTTTATATTTATAGCATGAATATATTCTGTTATTCTTTCAAGCACCTACCTGTGTTTATTTCAAATTCATATGATTCTTTTTTTTCAGCGAGTACTGAGCCATCAAGATGATACAGCTTTGCTAAAAGCATATATTGTTGAATGGCGAAAATTCTTTACACAGTGCGATATTTTACCGAAGCCTTTTTGTCAACTGGAGATTACTTTAATGGGTAAACAGGGCAGCAATAAAAAATCAACTGTAGAAGACAGTATTGTTCGAAAAGTAAGTTACTTTTTGCATTTTTTACCCTAATCTTCAGAAAGAGGGTAATTTTACAACTTTAGAAAGTAATTCAGACTTTTAAGTGGTTTTTCTTTTTTTTTTTTTAAGATTTTATTTATTTATTTGAGAGAGAGAATGAGATAGAGAGCATGAGACGGGGGAGGGTCAGAGGGAGAAGCAGACTCCCTGCCGAGCAGGGAGCCTGATGCGGGACTCGATCCCGGGACTCCAGGATCATGAGCTGAGCTGAAGGCAGTTGCTCAACCAACTGAACCACCCAGGCACCCTAAGTGGTTTTTCTACTCGATCTATAAATTCCTTTTTGACTCTTGCTGGGTTTTACTGAATACTACCAACTTTCTTCTTTTCCACGTTTAGCTGCACTCCTCTTTCGTTATGTTGTGTGGTGTTAAGTTGTGGATCTGTGTCCTCAGATGTTAGCGCCTTGCTTTCTCCTTTTCCTGGTTTTATCTTCAGTATTCTATTTCCTTCTTCTTCTTTGTTACTTTTACCTTCCTAGAAATTACTTTTTTCCTCTTTCAAAAATCTCTCGTTAGGTTACCTTCTTGTATCTTTGTGTTTAATTGTGGCTAAATTATTGTTATCTTCATGATCTTCTTTTTACTTGATTCCAGTTATCATGAACTCATTATGTACTGTGTTTATTTTCATATTTTTGCATGGTTTCTAGTTAGAAGGTCTGTGTCCAGTAACCCCTCGTGATTTAATGGAAAGAACTCAGCTCTGAAAGTGGAATCCCAGGTTTTCTTTTCAACTCTTCAATCAGTTATGACCTAAACTCTCTGTCCTCATTTCGCATATGTATTCCTGCTTCTGAGAATCAAGTGGAAACATAGATTTGAAAAATAAAAAAGTGAAAAGTGCCTCTTGGACTTGAAGCAACTTGCTACTTGCTGTGAAGGTTATAGCAACAAAATCAGGCATTCAAATAGTGGCGAAGGCATCCTGCCCCTTCCCAACTCTAAACTTTGTGCTGATGTGGACAGGGATGCTGTGAATTTAGATACCCAGGGGTTCTCTGGGGGTAGAAATAACTGCAGTGTGAGAAATTATCCCCCTTCCCCCAAAAAAGAAAAAGAAAAGTACTTCTAGATGCTTTTTAATTTGCAGTTCCATAATCATATACTCTCTTGTTTTTTTGTTATTCTTGATTTATACCATTCCCTACGGATTATAGGAATCCGCATCACTTAACGATTAAGAGCATAGATTCTGGGACCATACCTGTTGGATTCACATCGCAGTGTTGCCGTTTGTGAGCTGTATAAGGGTGGGGAAACTAGCTTTCCTCTCAGTGTCCCAGATTCTAATTTCTCAAAAGGGAGCTAACAGTACCTATTTGTTGGTTTTGAGGATTAAATGAGTTACGTGTGAAAAGTACTTAGAGCGTGCTGGGTATGTAGTGAATGTTGTATACCTGCTAATGTTATCATTGATGCTGATGCTCTTGTCATTAATATATTTTCTGTATCTGACACAGTTTCTTGGAATGATAATACATATGGATATGGGTATAACATTGCCATCATTTAAATGGAACATCTGTCAGGTGGATTTGTAGGTCCAGTATCACACAGGTTTTCATTTGGTGCTTTTTGCATTTATCATGTGTTTATTATACAAATATGTATATGAGCATTCCAAACACCAGTATTACTGAAATTTAACCTTATAACTATAGGAGAGGTGAGCTTTTCCATGTATTGCTATATTTAATTTTTACAACAACCACTTGAAATTTGTATTATTATTTGTACTATTTTCAGATGGGAAATCCCGTAAATAAGTTAACATTTAACCAAACTTAAATACACTAGTTCCCTGAAGTATTCAAGTGAATATAGGCCTAAGAATTTGATTTCCTTTTCCAGTGTTTATAGTTCAAATTTTTTGTTTCTGTATGGTACCTGGTATATTAATAATTAAGATGATTGCATATTTCTTTTTGTCCTAGCTCATGCTTGATACATGGAATGAGTCCATCTTTTCAAATATAAAAAACAGACTCCAAGATAGTGCAATGAAGCTGGTACATGCTGAAAGATTAGGAGAAGCTTTTGATTCTCAGCTGGTCATCGGAGTAAGAGAATCCTATGGTATGTTCTGAACTTTTATGATCATAACTTTTTACGGAAATTCTGAGACCATTACAGAATAGTACGATCAGTTATTTGTGCTATCAAATAGTCACATCTACTTTGGGTGCCAGATGCTTTTAAGAGCCCACAGAAGGTATTAAATCTCTTCGAGGAAATATAGAAAAAAATCCATATTCCTGTGGTTAATACTGGTTTTCTCCATCTCACTCATTTCTTGGCTGGTGAACCCTTTTAGTGACCTAAATTAGAGAAACCGTAGATTTGAATCAAGAACTCAGAAAAGGTGGTAACTGGTTTTGTACTTACATTTTCAGGAAGTACGTTTATTCCATGTACACGTTCCTCTCTGAACTTTTCAGTTTCTGACCGTGATATTCTCATTTGTTCTTTAAATCAGATACACTGTTTTCTCTGAGAATACTCCTCTTTCCGCTTTACTTGTGGCTCATCCTCATCCTGTTTGCTGGCGGAGGCCTTTCCTAATTCCCAGACTAGGTCAGGTCCCTCTCACACTGCTTCATAGTACCGATGCCTCCCTGTCATCATACTTTAGTTAACTGTGTTGCTGACACTGAACATAGAATGTGGGCACAAAGTATGCCTCGGTAAGAATTTTTTTGTATTAATGAACCTTCAGCTATCTTTGGCTCTTTCTGTTGCCCCATATTTCTTTAGGTATCAAAGTCTCTAGGCTTTCGTCAGCAGCCATGTCATTGAAATTTATTCCTCCTCATTTCAGCTACCACCAGTTTATACTGTGTAAACTCTGCTTCTGGACTTTTGAAATAGTCTTCTTATAGTGATCTTATTGCTATAATTTAACCCGTGAACTGTTCACAAGATTAATTTTTAAGTACTGTTTTGTTAGTATTTTTCTTAGCATTTAGTGGTACACCACGCTGAAATCAGGTCACTTAGTCTGAGTGCTGAGGCTCTCCACAACCATTCCTAACTTCCCTTTCTACCTTGTTTTCTGCTAACCTTACAGTCCACTCAGACAACGTGGTCATTTTACCTTGACTTGGCCTTGTGATTTGGTACTTCCCCATATTTACTTATTTTACTAGCTTCTGTGTAAATTATAGTTTTTCCTTAAGACTTATCTCAAATCCTGTCTCAACTATGAATGGTTTCTTGACCATCTAGTTGGAAGTCATTCTGTTTCCTATTCAGAAATACAATAGGCCCATGCTATCTGTACTATTTGTCACTTCAGTGCTTTGTGCTGTTACCTTTTTAAGTCTCTTAACACAGAAGGATTTTGTCTTATATGATTTATGTTCTCTTGAGCATTGTCACAGTCCCTTGCACATAATGACTCCTCACTATTTGTTATTTCATTTATTGTACTCAAAATACTGATTTGAAACATAATTAGAGTAAAATTTATTTTCTGTTTTTCAGTTAACCTTTGTTCTAATCCTGAAGATAAGCTTCAAATTTATAGGGACAATTTTGAGAAGGCATACTTGGATTCAACAGAGAGATTTTATAGAACACAGGCACCCTCGTATTTACAACAAAATGGTGTACAGAATTATATGAAATATGTAAGTCAGAACTTAGTAATGTGATAATTTGAGCTCATCCGTTGATATTCTTAAAAATGATTGCTATTTTGCTTCTGGGCAGGCAGATGCTAAATTAAAAGAAGAAGAAAAACGAGCACTACGTTATTTAGAAACCAGACGGGAATGTAACTCTGTTGAAGCAGTAAGTAACTGTGTGATTGTGTATTCTTGGAGATTATTTCCAGTACAGTAACCCAGGGATGGCAAATACTTGATGCGAGTGTTCTTACTCATCCTTCTCACACCTCTGACCGGCATTACTGAATGCAGTTAGTACTCTTTCCCTGGTATTCCGGGGCACAGCTGCCAAAGTCACCTTATGCAGAACTCATTCATCGTTCTTTTGAGCTGATGTGCAAGATGAGATCTGTTTGCCATCCCTGCTCTAGACTTTACTACATTTAATGTACTTAATTTTTAAACAGTCTCCTTGTATTATGTTTTATGTGCATCTGTAGTTAACCATTTTAGTGATTTTCATGTTGCAAGTAAAATATGCTCCCTAGAGATACAGTTGATTCTTGTTATTCACAGTGATTATGTTCTGTAAAGTGGCTGTGAACACTGAATCAGTGAGTACCGATTAAATCATTACTTATAGGGGATATTTATTCTTGTTATGGGAGGACGTTTTCAAACTTGTCAAGAGATAAAATACTACTTGATCAGGGAACATCAGTCTTTATTTTGTTATTTTGTTTTTCTTTATACTGTAAGTTCCTCAAAAAACAAAACAAAACTGATCAGAAGTAGTAGCCATGTTACAGTATCTCTCCTGAGTGTTTTCTTATGGAGAATGACCTAAATGTGCTATAGTAAGGAAAATAAGAGTCAAGCTTGCAGAGAGTCTTAGAAATCGCTCATATATAGCAATGGTATTTACTCTAATTCCCTTCAGTCTTTGGAGCCTAGGAACTAGATTTAGATTTACATTCAAGGAGGCAACATTCCTGTTTGCCTGTGACCAAACATTTTCCAACTGTGGATGGATTTATTTATTTCTTTATTTGCTCCTGACTTTTCTTCGACTCTTCCATCTTGAATGATAGTCATGTTTATGCCTTGTTCAGAAAACAGGTTGAATTGGATTTTTTTTTTTTTAATAAAGTACAGTATATTTCCTCTTTTAGTGGTTAAAATAACTTTCATGTTGGCCAGAAAAGAGGGCTGATTTCATGGTTGTTTATAGAAATTCTCTGTAGAAATTTAAAGCCAGGCTTGGACTTCATCCAGAATGCAGGGAAGGCCATTGAATGTTTTTTAAGCAAGTGTGCCATGCTCACAGTCATCCCTTCAGGGGGATTAATCTGGTGACGATTTGAAAGATGAATTAGAATGGGGGAGAGAGAAGAGTAGAAGGTAGGAGGTCTTTGCAATAATTCATGCGGGGGTTGAGGATGTAGCCGAGAAGAGTAGAGAGAAAAGACTTCCCAGAGGTGGAACATGGTGTCATGTGTGGGGCTGGATGTTAAAGGGAATGGAGTCAGTAATGTTTCTGAGGCTTTGGCCTGGAGGAATTTAGCTGCTACAGGGAGGTTGGATAGAAGAGTAAGTCTCAGTCCTGAGAGAGAAATAGGAGTTAGTGTGACAAGTTTGAGTTGGTTGATGTGCCCATAGCATCTGGGTGGGGATGTTGCAGTTTTGTAAGATAGAATTGTTGTTTTTCTCCTCTAGTTTGTATGACTTAGTTGTATCATATCTATATGAAGCCTAAGGGGATTCAACTACAGATGTCTAAAAATAAGAGAAAGCATTAAAAAGAGGATGAGAATGGTAGAGATAATCAAATACACATGACAGTTGATATAGAACAAGTAAGCCTCCCTTTCTGCTTCATTTATTTTTTTTTATTTTTTAAGATTTTTATTATTTGAGACAGACCGAAAGCAAGAGAGGTCACAGAGGGAGAGGGAGAAGCAGACTCTGCCAAGCAGGGAGCCTGATGGGGGGCTCGATCCCAGGACCCTGGAATCATGACCCGAGCCGAAGGCAGACGCTTAACGACTGAGCCACCCAGGCGCCCCTCCCTTTCTACTTCAGAGCACGCGCACACACACACAGAAAAAAGTTAAAATAGAAGATGTGAATTTACTTTTCCACAGTTACCAAATAGTGTGAGCATCTCATCAAGCTGAATGACTTTAGGGTTCAAAGATAAGTTTTTTCGTTACAGTTTTCAGCGGAGAGACCCTCAGTGCACTGCAGCATACTTCCAAAGGAACGACTTTATTTGGGATGTGGGAGGTCTTCTTGTGTGGTTTGTTTTTATTTTGTTTCAATTTTCTGCTTATTTTTATTTTTTATTTTTTTAAAAAATTTTATTTATTTATTTGAGAGAGAGAATGAGATAGAGAGCATGAGAGGGGGGAGGGTCAGAGAGAGAAGCAGACTCCCTGCTGAGCGGGGAGCCGGACATGGGACTCGATCCCGGGACTCCAGGATCATGACCTGAGCCGAAGGCAGTCGCTTAACCAACTGAGCCACCCAGGCGCCCGTCTGCTTATTTTTAAAAATTAACTCTTGACTTAAGTAATAAGGTGTATACAGAAAAGTGCACAGAAATCTCAGGTATGCATTATTACAAAGTGAACATACCTATAAAATCACCACACAAGAATTACCAGCAGTTCCGAAATCACTCATCATGCCCCCTCCAAATTACTCTTACCATCTTTTTCTTCAAAGGTTATCACTCTCTTAACTTTTAACAACGTAGATTAGTATGTAGTTTGTACAGCAATATTTGGTGCAGAGGAGAAATCAAGTACCAAATTTGTAGGATTAGTTATAACATTGGGAATTTCAGGTTTAATGAAGATGCATTACTATTTATATACCTCACTGAGCTAAGGCCCTTATACTGTGTACATAACATTTACTATATATATTTGTTAATTTATAGTTTCTGTTTTCAAAGAGAAATGATATATGTTAAAATGAAGTATGTTGTGATGGAAGGAACAGTAAACCAAAAAATCACCAGGTCCTGATAGAAATAAAGTATGAACAGCATTATTTGAATAGTTAGTAAGAAACAAGTCACTTTCCATACTATAAACTATTCAGAACAGACTTACTGCCCTAAATTCTCTGAGAAGAATTATCAGCCATCAGAACATGCAATGGTATGTACTCACCTGTTAGACTATTCTTATTGGAGAACAATTACAGTGTAGGAAAATATATTTTACTGTTACAGTCACTTCCTATGGGGCTATACAGTAATACACATCAGAATTTAAGATTAAAGTATGTATGTTTTTGGCATTTATGTTTTTCTCTGTAAATTAGCAAATTATTGTGGTTTATCAGTTACCTTCTTTGTATTTAGTTGGTATAAATCAATACCAGTTCTTTAAACCTGACTAGTTTTTAATATATGCAGAAAAACAAGGTTTTGGACCTGTATTGTGTATAGTAGAGAAGATCTCACCTAGGCAGTACCCAGTTGTGAGGCCAGGTCTCCTGAAAGTCAGATGTACATTCCAAGTAATATTACTGTCGTACTCAGCAGCTCACTGGATTCTTTCATTGTTTATCAGAGTTTTATCATCTTGGGTATTCCAAGCAGCTGATTACATCATTTGCAAATAATGATGCTTTTGCCTTTCTATTATTAATATCTCCTATTTCCTTCAATAGACTAAATCTATTAATAGTTAATTTGGGGGGAAATGTTAAATATGGGGATCCTTGCTCCTTCAGTCTTTGATGGGAATGCTTCCACATTTTCATCATTAAGCATGGTGTTGGATTTTGGCATGATGTATGCATTTTGTTACGTTAAGAAACCATTTATTCTTCTTTTATAAAGAATATTATCAGAAATGTATATACTTTAGTCCTAAAACCAGTATCTTATTTAATGGAGGTATACTAGAGTCATTTCCACTTAGATCTTTTTTTTTTTTAAGGATTTTATTTATTTGAGAGCGAGAGCGAGAGCGAGAGAATGAGAGAGAGAACACGAGAGGGGGTAAGGTCAGAGGGAGAAGCAGACTCCCTGCCGAGCAGGGAGCCCGATGTGGGACTCGATCCCAGGACTCCAGGATCATGAGCTGAGCCGAAGGCAGTTGCTTAACCAACTGAGCCACCCAGGTGCCCATCCACTTAGATCTTTAACAAGGCAAGGATGCCCACCATTTCTGCTGCTACTTAACATTGTATAAGAGGCATTAACCTCTGCAGTTAGACTAGAGAAATCAATTGGAGGCATATGAATGGGTGAGCAGAAGTAAAACTCTGGAGATGATGTCATAGTATATTCAGAAAACTCCAGATAATCAATGATAAAACTAACTCAAACAATAAAGCAATTCAGTAAAGTAGTAGGATATAAAATTAACATGCAAAAACCAATAGTCTTCTTTTTTTTTTTTTTTTTTTTTAGATTTTATTTATTTATTTGAGAGAAAGAGAGAGAGACAGAGAAACAGCATGAGAGGGGAGAGGGTCTGAGGGAGAAGCAGGCTCCCTGCTGAGCCGGGAGCCCGATGTGGGACTCGATCCCAGGACTCCGGGATCATGACCTGAGCCGAAGGCAGTTGCTTAACCAACTGAGCCACCCAGGTGCCCCACCAATAGTCTTCTTATACACAAATAATAAACAGGATATAATACTAAGGAAAACATCACTTATGGTAATAAAGAAAATTAAATACTTGGGAATAAATTTAACAAGAAATGTATGAAACCTGTAAAAGGAAAATTTTTAAACATTGAGAAAACACAGAAGTAGACTTGAAAAAATGGAAAGACATCCTTTGTTCTTAAATTCTGTGGGGACTTAGAATTATAAAGATTCAGTTCTTCCCTAAATGAATTTATAAATTCACTGTAATGCCAATGAAAATTCTAACAACTATTTAATAAAGTTAGGACAGGTTGATGTGAAAGTTCATGTAGAAAAATAAACATGTAAGAATAGCCAGGAAAACACTGGAAAAGACAAACTGTGTGGAGAAATCCCTACCAAACATTAAAGTATCCTCTATAAAATAGTGAGGTAATTGCGCATGAATCGATAGTGGACCAGGGAGATGGAGTAGGCAGTCCAGAATTTTATGTGACAAAGGTTGGATCTCAAATCATTGGAGGTAGAGATAGACTTAGAAGATGGTGATGGGGGGGCGCCTGGGTGGCTCAGTTGGTTAAGCAACTGCCTTCGGCTCAGGTCATGATCCTGGAGTCCCTGGATCGAGTCCCGCATCGGGCTCCCTGCTCGGCAGGGAGGGAGTCTGCTTCTCCCTCTGACCCTCCTCCCTCTCATGCTCTCTGTCTTTCATTCTCTCTCTCTCAAATAAATAAATAAAATCTTAAAAAAAAAAAAAAAAAGAAGATGGTGATGGGACAACGCAGTAGCCATTTGGAAAAAGATGATTTTGTATATTACAGCATTCAGAAGAATAAACACCAGATGGGTCAAGGATTGAAATGCTAAACATGAAATCATATAGGTACAAGAATAATTCTTCTTTTAACCTTGGTATAGGGGAAGGCTTTTTAACATGACTCACAATTCAGAGCCAGTAAAAGGAAAGATTGATGAATGACTACATTTTTAAAAAATTGCAAAAAGAACCATAAACAAAGTCAAAAGATAACTGACAATCTGGGAAAAAGTATTTGCAATACCTATCACAGAGAAAGGCTTATTAGCCCTGCTATATAAAGAACTTTTAAAAATTGAGGAACAAAAATGGGTAAGAACCTGATAGAAAAATATTGGGAAAAGATACAGAGAGATGACACAAATATATACCTAATACTGGCAATCAAACATTTGGAAAATGCTCAAACTCATTCTTACTGAAGAGTTCCACCTTATAAACATGGAGGGAAATTGATAATCACGATTAGGCAAATATCACAGTAATAACTGTTGCAGACAAGCTCCGCTAATGGATATTAAAATTAATGGCCAAAAATGTGAGGTAAAATGGAGTACATTAACAGTTCAAAGTATATTCCCCAAGATATTTACTAAGGGAAAAATAGTAACTTTACAATGGAGAAACCCAAAAGACACTGTCTTAATCAAGTGATTAATGTTAATATCACCAGTAATAGGGACATACTGACATGATGTACCTCTTGATATGATGTACTGAGAAGAATACCTCATTCCTGTGGTGTTCTCATCAAAAATGCATTACCTTATTCTAATGAGAAAAGATTAAACAATCTCAAATTGGAGGACAATCTACACAATAACTGACTAGTATTCTTTAGAAGTGTCAAAATCATAACAGACCAGAAAAGCAAAAAAGAGAGAGACAGACCAAGGAACTGCCACAGACTGGGGGAGAGTAGGAAATCTAAGCAACAGCTAAATGCAGTGTGGGCTTGTAGATAAGACCCTGGAGTAGGAAAGAGACATTAGTGGAAAAACTGGTGAATTTCTAATAAGATCTGTAGTTAGTTAATAGTAGTATACTGTTTTCCTGGTTTTGGTAGTTATACTGTAGTTGTGTAAGACATTATCATTGGGGGAAACAAGCTGGTGTATGTATGGGCACTCTGTGCTGTTTTTGCAACTTTCCTGTAATGCTAAAATCAAAATAAAATATAAAAATAAAAACAACACATTATGAAGAATGCCTTTTTAATGTGGGAAGCATGGATGGAGTTGACATGGCATTTTCCTTCATTGGACTAATTCAGTAAATTATGTTATCAGAGTTCCTCACATTAAGCCATTCTTCCATTTTAGGAATGAACACAATGTCCCATTTTTTAATGGATAAACATTTGTGCCCCAAAGGGATTTTGACATATCCTATATAGCCAATAAAAGTTACTCCCAAGATTTTCCTCTCATAGTTTGTTGTTGTTGTTGTTTGTTTTTGTTCTGTTTTGTTTTTTTAGAGAGAGCGGGCTGCAGCAGGGGAGGGGCAGAGGGAGAGAGAATCTTAAATAGGCTCCACACTGAGCGCAGAGCCTGATGTGGAGCTCGATCTCACAACCCTGAGATCATGACCTGAGCCGAAATCAAGAGTCAGACACTTAACCGACTGAGCCACCTAGGTGCCCCTCCTCTAAGTTTCTTATATGTAAAATGTTTAGATGTTAAATTTATTATGTAACGAGAATATCTTTAGGATCCTTTCATAGATTTTTACTTGAAATTGCTTGTCATTAATACAACAGAATATGACAGAGACGAATCAATGGGAAGTTAGTCATGCTGTGAGTTGTTTAAATATCACAACATGAAGATGCCAGTAAGCAAAAGGTAGGGAAAAAAGGGGGGAGCAGATAAACTGTCTTTTTCTGACACCTGGACTGTGTGTTGGAAAGTTTGGAAGTTAGTCTGGAGAAGGAGAGGGCAGATTTCAGTCTCATTGTGGAGAACATTGGATTCTAGATTAATAGTTTTGAACTAGGCTAATATATTTTGAACTGAGATCTCTAGGCTGGGGGTTTTCCATGAAGGTACCATCTACCTCTAGGAAGTATTATACAAATCTGTGGAGGCTTTTTTGGGTTGTCACAGTGATTGATTTTTAGTGAATGAGGTCAGGAATGCTACATGTCTCTCAGTTCTCAGACTGTCCCACATAAATAAAAATTAGATCACCTCCCAAAAGGAATGAGTCCGTGGTCCCACTGAAATCTTGTTTATGCCTGAGTCTAAAACTGAATTGTAGGGCACCTGGGTGGCTCAGTCATTAGGCGTCTGCCTTTGGCTCAGGTCATGATCCTGGGGTCCTGGGATGGAGCCCCGCATCGGGCTCCCTACTCGGCGGGAAGCCTGCTTCTCCCTTTCCCGCTCCCCCTGCTTGTGTTCCCTCTCTCACTGTCTCTCTCTGTCAAATAAATAAATAAAATCTTTAAAAAAAAACAAAACAAAACTGAATTGTATTTTACTTATAAACCAAAATATTTTTACATGATATTAACAATACACTTTATTTTCCAGTGATGATATTGTGTAAGTTAGGGAAAGATAATATTTTTCTTGCTCTTTGGGCTTTAAACCTGTATCTACTGCAGAAGGTTTAGTTGCCCTTAGTGGTGCTGCCGTGGTACGTGGTCGCTGGCGTACCTGCGCCGCCCCGCGTTCGTGGTTGTCCCGTTCCCAGTGACGTCACACAGAGGTGTGGGCGCCTGACTGCTTCATTACATCTTCCCGTTTGGTTGTGGCCACGTCTTTACAGGTTGAAATACATATTGACTTATTATAAAGAGCCGTCCTTTGATTTCTGCTGTATATTATAATTAGAGATTTATATCAATGTTCTTGAAGTAATATGTAGGTAAATTTCAGTTTAAGATTTGCTGTCAAAGGGAGTGTTGGGCCTGAAGGTTGGAGAACCAGTGCTTTGGTGGTGGAGAGACTTGAAAGTTTATGACTTCGGGATCAAAGCTGTGCTTTGGGAGGATTCATCTGCCGTCGTGTGTATGACAGGGTTTAAAGAAGCAAGAGACTTGCTTTTAGTTGTCACAAATGTGGTAAAAGGGGTTCAACTAGACACATGATGAAAAATGAATGGGAAGGAAGGGATGTGAGAGGCATTTTGAAGAAATAATTAAATGACATTTATTTATTTATTTTTAAGCTCAACGCCCAGTGCGGGGCTTGAACTTACGACCCTGAGATCAGGAGTCACATGGTCTACTGACTGAGCCAGCCAGGTGCTCCCTAAAAGACATTTTAATGGCCTGTAGGATGATTGAAAGATTTGAGCCTGGGTTATTGGAATAATCTGAGTAGAGAGTCAGTGGGGAGCTAATTGTGAGAGCTCTCTCCAATTTTTGGAAGAGCTTAAGGACTCCTAAGGAGTTTCAAGTTAGAATTTTGGGGAGAGCAGTGTGTATACATAATAATCACCCTCCTTATGCAGCACTTTGTGAAAAGTAATGAAAAATCGCTGTCTTCAGTATTACATAAGTAATGATGAGTTACAGCTTCTGTCGCTTGGCTCCAAACTAGTGCTTTTTCCGTCGGACTGCTCTTCGTCCAGTGTGATGGGCCATGGGATATGGGTCAAGATATATAATCTAAGGATTTGTTTGTTTGCTGGTGATTATGCCCTGGGTTTATGGGGAATAGGATCCTGTGGCTAGAGATTACAGTCCTCTCATTGTTTCTTCTTCATGAAACCATTTGACCTATGTTTAGTGAGCATCATTCACTAAGTAAATATGTATCTAGTGTCTGTTCGTGGCGAGGCAGATTGGAAGGGGTACACCCTGAACAAAACGAAGTCCTTGCTCATACAGAGTTAACATTCAGATAGAGGAAGACAGATAAAGACTAGTAAACAAGTAAAAACGATTTTTTGAAAATTTTTATTCAATTTATTTAAGCTAAAAACAAGATACATTTTCCCCACCCCTAGCCCCCTGCCTCTTGGAATCACCAATCTCTTCTCTGGGGGTTTTATTTCTCTCTCTTTTTTGTGAGATCCCACGTATGAGAGAGCTCATATGGTATTTGTCATTTTCTGCCTTATTTCACTCAGCATAATGCTCTCAAGGTCCATCCAAGTTATTGCAAATGACAAGGCCCCATTATTCTTATTGGCTGAATAATATTCCATTGTGTATATATATTATCACAGGGTCTTTATCTTTTCATCCATTGGTAGACACTTAGGTTGTTTCCATATCTTGTTTATCGTAAATGATGCAGTGAACAAGGGGGTGCATTAGCTTTTCAAGTTAGTGTTTTGTTTTCTTCACATAAATACCCAGATGTGGAATTGCTGGGTTATATGGTAGTTCTGTTTTTAATTTTTCAAGTAACCTCCATACTGTTTTCCACAGCAGCTGCACCATTTTACTTCCCACCAGCAGTGCACAGGGTTTCCCTCTTCACAACATCCTGGCCAACACTTGTTCTTTCTTGCCTTCTTGATACTAGCCATCCTGACAGGTGTGAGGTGATAGATAGCTCACGTGGGTTTGATATGCATTTCCCCAATGATGAGTGACGTTGAGCACCTTTTCATGTGTCTGTTGGCCCTCCGTGTGTCTTCTTTGGAAAACGTCTGTGCAGATCTTCTGCCCGTTTTTCAGTCGCATTGTTTATTTTTTGCTCCTGAGTTGTAGGAGTTCTTTGTCTGTGTTGGGTGTTAGCTCCTCGTCAGATCCATGACGTGCAGTGATTTTCTCCCTTTACAAGGTTGTCTTCATCACATTCGTGGGCCCCTTTGCTGTGCTGTGGTTCTGGAGTTGGAGGTGGTCCACTTGTCTGTTTTTGCTTTTGTTGCTTTGGGTACCATATTCAAAAAAATCATCGCCACGACCTATGTTAAGGAGCTCACCTAAGCCTGGGTTTTCCTCTAGGTGTCTTATGGTTTCAGGTGTTAGGGTCAAGTCTTTAATCCATTTTGAGTCAACTTTTGCGTATCGTGCAGGATAGTGGTGCGGTTTCATTCTTTTGCACGTGGCCGTCCTGTTTCCCCAGCACCGTTTATTGAAGAGACCGTCCATCCCCGTTGTATATTCTTGGCTCCTTTGTTGTGAACTAACTGACCGTATGCGTGTGGGTTTGTTTCTGGGCTCTCTGTTCTGTTCCACTGATCTCTGTGTCTGTTTTGAGGACGATGGAGCTCTGGAACGTAGTTTGCCATCAGGAAGGTGATGCTCCAGCTTTGTTGTTCTCTCTTAAGATCGCTTTGACTGTTCTGGGTCTTCTGTGGTTCTCTCCAAGTGGTAGGTTTGGTGGTTCTTTTTCTGTGGGAAATGCCATTGGACTTTTGATTGAGATTGCATTGAGTTTGCATGTTTTTGGTAGTGTGGTTATTTTAATGCTATTGTTCTTCCATTCTGTGAGCAGCAAATATCTTTCCATGTATTTGTGTCTTCTGTTTGTTTCATCCGTGCCTTACAGTTTTCAGTGTACAGGTCTTTCACCTCCTTGGTTGAGTTTATTCCTAGGTATTTCATTCTTTCTGATCCAAGTGTAAATGGGATTTTCTTAATTTTTCTTTGTTTTTTTTTTTTAAGTTTTTATTTATTTATTTGACAGAGACGCAGCAAGAGAGGGAACACAAGCAGGGGGAGTGGGAGAGGGAGAAGCAGGCTTCCCACTGAGCAGGGAGCCCGATGCGGGGCTCCATCCCAGGACCCTGGGATCATGACCTGAGCTGAAGGCAGACGCTTAACGACTGAGCTACCCAGGCACCCCCTTAATTTTTCTTTGTGACAGTTTGTAATTACTGTAAAGAAATGTAACAGATTTTTGTATATTGATTTTATATCCTGCAGCTTCAATAAATTTGTTTATTCTGACAGTTTTTTGGTGGCATTTTTATGGTTTTCTGTATAAAGTATACTATTATCTGTAAATGGTGGAGTTTTACTTCTTCCTTTCATTCAGCCCTGTCTCAGCTCGTTTGTCTCTCAAATCTTTATGCTTGTACAAGCAGCCGATTATATATATATTTTTAAGATTTTATTTATTTATTTGACAGAGAGAGACACAGCGAGAGAGGGAACACAAGCAGGGAGAAGCAGGCTTCCCATGGAGCAGGGAGCCCGATGCGGGGCTCGATCCCAGGACTCCGGGATCATGACCTGAGCCGAAGGCAGACGCTTAACGACTGAGCCACCCAGGCGCCCCTGCAGCCAGTTATATTTTTAATCGCTCCCAGGGAAATATGTACCAAGTCCTTTCAGTGTCCCAGTGTAGGTGATTCTTTATAAAAGAGACGAATGCCATGGAGAGTGCATTGGCGCTGGTAATGCTTCTACTGTTGCCTTTGCATTATGGAATATGGTCAGGGAAGGTCTTTTTCAGGAAGTGATACTGGAGCTGAGACCCAAATGATGAGGTCTTATCTTTTGAAGATCTGGGATAAAGCTTTCCAGGTGGAGGGAGGAGCAAGTGTAAAGGCTGTGAATCAGGAATGAGCTTAGCCTGTTTCAGGAACAGAGAAAGGTTAGGGTGGCCACTGTGTGGTGGGTGAAGGGAGGGGGGCAGGAGCTCAGTGCGGTGGGGGCTGTTGAAGGGTTTTAAGCAGAGAGCTGTGATTTGATTTTCACATTATGGAAGAGCATTTGGGTTGCAGTGGGGTATTTGGATGACAAACTGTAATCGAGATGAGAGGTGTTGATGGCAGTGGAGATGGATATATAAGTGGAGGAATTCAGGATGTATTTCAAAGGGAGAACGAGTAGGTAGGTGCTGTCATTGTTTCTCCTTTACAGGTGAAGAAACAGGGTCAGAAACTGCAGGAGGTTGGCCTCAGACAGCTGGGACATAGTGAAGTTGGGCTTCTAATTAAGTCCAGCTCTGGGTCCTGAGTTCCTAAGGATAATGCTAAGCACTGTGGGGGTGTATAAAGAAGAGCTGCAAAGTTTGATACATAATTTTTTATATATGTATTGCACTTACACATACGTAGTTAGCACTCTTGGTGGCAAGGAGCAGGAACCCATCTCAAACAAAAAAAGGCAGATGTGTTAGTTCATGTAAAATCCAGTGTGGAAAGTGCAAAGCTAAGACTAAAATGAAGGATATCTGGATTTAGGAACTTGGAACGTTGTGAGAACTTTCCCCATGTGTGTTTTTCTACTCTTAGCTCTGTTATCTTCGACAGCAGTTCATCTTTTTGGTTGTTGTTGTTGACATGGGGACCATGATTAGCTTTTCCTTCAGTGTGTGATCTGAACGAAGACAAGAGTCTGGCTCCAAGGTTTTAATCAACCTCGCTCTAATCGACCCAGCTCGAATTGAGGGCCCAAGCCTGGGTCTGATGCTTTGTGTATGTGTCTTTGCCCCCGTGTGCGAGCGTATTTCAGTGTCAGTGTGTGTCTGAAGTATATATGATATAGAAGAATTTGACTTATCCAGAGGACAGCCCTCATAGCAACTGGAGCTACTTGCTGTTCAGTGGAGAACCTGAAAAGTCAGTCCAAGAGTCCCGAGCGGCTAAGTGTTGCGTTAGAAGCCTAGAGGCCCCGGTTCTAGTTTTGCTTATGGGAGAGCCACGTAGCCCCACTCAGATCCAGTTATGCACACAATTCTGGTAAGCTTGATTATCGTTGGATGGTCCTGTAGCGCATGAGTGGCAGTGTGTGGAACCAGGAGAGGCTTCGAGCTGTCTGCTGAAGAGACATGACTGACAGAAAAAGGTGAAACATAATAAGAAAGAAATGAGAAGAAAACTTAAACTAAAATAACTTTAAAAGTTTTTCTATGGCTATTCATATTTTAGGTGATTGTCCTACATACCTTGGCATTTCCTGAGGGCGTTCAGTTCGTATTTATTATGCACTTAAAATATGCTAGGCCTTGTGTGAGTTGTGTGTAATAACCTAGATCTGGTTCCTGTCTTCAGAGTGACACTAAAATAAAATGGATTATTTATACAGCAGAGTAATGGAATCAAGAATGGATTGGTGGTGGCAGGTCTCCATCTCTTCACGGTGACCAAGGCACTGACGAGGAGTGTGTTATAGTAGGTAGGAGTATACATGTTAGAATCCGATGAGGATTTGAATCCCTTTGTTGTCATTTTACCAGCAGTGTGCTCTTTGGCAAGTTATTCAGCCTTTGTGGTCTGTTTTCCTAACTGTAAAATGGGGTAACACCCACATGTGTTGTCAGAGTTTAATAAAACACTGTGCCTGGCATGGTAGTTTTTACTGTTAGGGCTCAGGTTTGAAGAAAGTTAATGATTCTAAGACAGATAGGAACTATCTTACTGTCCATACAAAACATTGATTAAAAAAACTTGAGTTAGCAACCAGGTCACAAATCATAGATTATTAACATTAAAGTAAGTATTTGTTAACCTTTAGTATCTTAGTATATTGAGGGTAATTTCGAAAAAGTCAAGGTGAGTAAGTCTGAGTTTTCATTGCTCTGTATAGTTACTGTGTAAATAGTTTAGAAATGAAACAAGTACCACTAGTTATAATGGTAAAATAAAGAAATCTTAACCAAGCTAAAAAGGCCAAGGGAAATTAATTTTGAGAATAACCTACCACGCATAGAATAAATTAATTCTTGAATACATTACAGATCTCCTTATATGGTTAAAGACCTTATAATGATAAAGTAAAGTCTTAAAGTGGAGAAACCTAGGATAATTTTTAGTTCATCTCCTATTTTATAGTTGAGCTAAAGCAAATTATTACTTGTACAGATTTAAATAACGAAAATTAGAACCATTCTTGTTGCTTTGTAATAAATTTCAGTGAAGTAGAATTAATTGTGCAAATTGAATACCAGTAAAAGAAGGACTCTACTCCATCAATTAGCCTGCCTGTCCCACCTTTCATCTTCACAGACCTATACATCCATTCATTCAACAAATACTGAGTGCCTGCTGTGTTTTATGGCAGGCATCATCTTTGAAGAGTTTTGCTATAGAGGAAAAGGTAAAACATCAAGCACATTGATAGTTAAAGTGTTTCACCTTGCAGACCTCTGGGGAGAGATTTCTATGGATTTAGAAGTTGTGCTCATCTCAGGCAAAATACAGGAGTTGATGGCATGTGGCAAAAAGTTTTTTTCTTCACGGAAGCTAGCAAAAGGAGACAGAAAGGGAATACAAGGTGAGAGAGATGGTTTATCACTACCCTTTCCCTTCGAGACATATTTTTCAAATAAGTATATATTTAGGGTTGACTGTGTAGTATTTTGGTAAATGATGGGAAAGAAACATGAAAGAGGAGTAACATGGTCTCTGCCCTCATGAACTGACCCTCTTTTAAAGACAAGACTCATTTGCAACAAGGGGAAAACCACCACGCAGTCTCCCTTTCTTCTCTTTGCCCAAGTGAAATAGTTCTCTAAAGGGTTTTTCATCTCACAAGGATTTAGACCATAATTAATCTCTTTATTTAAAAAAATAAAAGCCTGGTTATGACAGTTTTCAAATATTTACAAAAGTGGAGAAAATAGTACAGCGAACGCTAGCCCTCACAGCCAGCCTCCGGTTTCAGCTGCAATCATTGTTTTGTTCTGTTTCCTTGCTCCTTGCCTGTTTTCTTTCCTTTCCTTTTCTCTTTTCTCTTTTCCCTTCCCTTTCCTTCCTTCCTTCCTTTTATCATTTCAAAGAAATTTATGATGTCATGCATATTTTACCCTATATAACACAGAAGTGTATTGTAACATTATTTTCAATGCCTGTATTTTATCATATATATTTCATAAATACACCTAACCTAATGATGGGCATTTTCATTATTGTTATTATAGTTTATTCCTTATGAATATTACTTCCTGGGACATCCTTACATGCCTTTATCTTTTTAACACTTTTATGTGCACATGGGGCATTCTCTTGGAATGGAATTTACAGGAAATGATGAAGCCAAGGGTATGCATCTTTACAAATAGCTACGTAATACCAAACCGATCCTCAGAAATGCAGTAATTTTTTTTTTTTTTGTCAGAGAGAGACACAGCGAGAGAGGGAACACAAGCAGGGGGAGTGGGAGAGGGAGAAGCATGCTTCCCGCCGAGCAGGGAGCCCGATGTGGGGCTCGATCCCAGGACTCTGGGATCATGACCTGAGCCAAAGGCAGACGTTTAATGACTGAGCCACCCAGGCGCCCTGCAGTAATTTTTTTTTAAGATTTATTTATTTATTTATTTGACACAGAGAGAGACAGGGAGAGAGGGAACATAGCAGGGGGAGTGGAAGAGGGAGAAGCAGGCTTCCCACTGAGCAGGGAGCCCGATGCGGGGCTCGATCCCAGGACCCTGGGATCATGACCTGAGCTGAAGGCAGACGCTTAACGACTGAGCCACCCAGGTGCCCTGAAATGCAGTAATTCTTACTCCCATCAACAATGTGCCTGTTTATCTTTGCTAATCTGGGTTTTGTCAGTCTATTAATTGTAACAATCTAGTATTGTAGATTTAAAAAAAAATTTATGTGTCTTTAAAAGTTATTGAGGCTAGACATTTTTATTCTTATTATGGGCCAATTATATTTCTTCTTTTGTGAGTTCAAGCTAATCTTTCATAAACATCACTTTCATTATTCTTATTCAGAAACCATAGTATCATTATTTCTTATAGCTGATGTTCAAGACTCTTCATATTTTGGCCCTAACCTATTTTTCTAACTTAATACTGTCCAGCAAGAGTCCTTCAACTCCAATAAATCGTTCCTTATTCTTAAACTTCTTTCTATTCATTTTTTTCCCTTGGATTCATTTTTAAGAATTTTTTTTACTTGTTTTCTTAATGTTTTCCTTTCTACTTTTCCTCTGCCTGTTTAAATCCTTCAGAATCCTTATAGTCCATCTTGTGATAAAGTCACTGCAAATTCTGTAGACTTCATCAGTTTCCTCTTACTTCAAATTCCACTGTACCTGTTGTTTTTACCACTAGGTTTAGTAGCAAATTATAGACTGCTTTGTTGTGGGGCCATGAATACACAGCTATGGACAAACATAGTCTCTGTCCTTGTGAAGTTTATAGTGTCATAATGATGTATTTATTTCCACTTCTTTGCTTTATTTGCGAGTTGAACTTCTTTCAATGTATCTCTGTTATATGGGAATTATACACAGATTTTTAGATGTGTACGTACATGTCCCCAGCTGGACTGTAAGATTATTGAAGGTATAAACCATGTTTTATACTTCTCTATTCCTTAAAGCACTCAATTCAGTTGTTAGCATGTAGCCATCGCTAAATATATACTTGCTCTCTTAATGTAGTAACAGAAGTTATAGACTTTGGAGTCACCTACCTGGTCTCATGTGACACTAACTAACTGTGTAACACTTGCAAGTTACTTAGCCTCTCTGAGCTTGTTTCCTTATGTGTTAAATACCTACTTTCTAAGGCAGTCATGGGGGTTAAATAAGATAATGTATGTAAAGCATTTAGCACAATGCTTGGTACAGACTAAGTGCTCATTAAAAGATACCTCTTATTATAATAGTTAAGCCTCTCAAACCAGAAACTGCCTCAACAGACTCCCTAGCTCCTGTCATCTAAGACTTACTAGATTCTGCTTAGTTTCTTCGATTTTCTTGTCCTCTCCTTTTAATCCTCATTGTAACCCACAAAAAGAAAGGCATTTTATTTTGTGGTTTAGTATACACTCTGCTTATTTGCACATATCTGGAGCAAAAGTTCTACGGAATAACATTCACTGTTACTATGTATGACGTACTCTGCTTTTTTCTGTTCTGTTCTGTGTTGTTAAAGAAAGCTGGTTACAGCCATTAACACATTTCAGAACAACAGCTTGAAGCCCATGCTGGAGTTTTGGAATTTGCAGAAGTTGGACTCCTACCCAGTCACACAGCTGTGACTTTTCAGTGAAATAGAAACTGGGGATGAAGGGACAGAGGCTTGGGTCTCACTCTGACTGCACCTTCTCTCTCTTGCCCCGAGTTCTGTGTAGTTAGATTCACCTGTTGTCAGTCTGGCCTGGCTGCTGTGGGCAGGAGTGCTTGGTCGTGTGGTCTGAGCTGGTACCGGGGGAGATTACTCAGGAGTTGGGACAGACCTTCCCACCTTGGCAAGGCAGAAATTCTCAAGCACTTTTTGTGTGTATTGTTTCTCTTAGGAAATTGACATCCACGGTTTTTAAAGTTGTTAGCATAATTCTCAAAAAGGGACCTGAGAAAAGCTTTTTATTACAGAAATTTTTTAAACATTTAAAAAGTAGGCAGAATAGTATAATGAATTCCCATTACCCAAATTTAGCTTCAGTCATTATCAGCATTATGTCAATTCCAAGGAGAATTTTTAACAGAACTTTTAAGACGCACATAATTCCCTTCCTTAGTACAGACAGATGATCTTTATTTCAGAAGATATATATCAGCCTTGGTGTACTGTGCTTGAGTGCTCACGACCTGTTCATTTTAATTGATGCCTGCAAGAAGAATAAGTAATTCCATGACATGAGGGAGCAGTGGTGGGGTGGGTGGGTTCTATTGAGGACCGCCTAGAACACCAGACCCTGGCCATGTTACCTAGAATATTTCAACAGCCTTGTTGACCAGTCCACTCTTAGGGGGAGTAGACCTTCATTGCATTTATCTCCTGTTTAAAACTTTTGGTTCTTTGTTCCCTACCCTACCTATAGAATAAAAATCCCAAACCATAGATTTTCCTTTACAATCTGGTTCCAGCCTGCCTTTCTCATTTTTTCTTCCACTCTCTGTCTCTTGCCTACCATATTCAGTTTCTTCTTATTCCTAGAATACTCAATCCATTTTGGACTTGTAATTATTTTTCAAGATTCAATTTAGATTGCATCTTGTAGTTGAGACTTTTTTAACTACCCCAGAAGTATTTAGTTCCTCTGCCTGTTTTTTCGTTTGTTGGGCATGAGTATGAGTGTATGTGTGTATTTTGCCACTTAACTGAGTTGTATTTATTAGTTTATGTTTGCTTTCTCCCCTACCCTTCATTAGACAGTGCTCCTCCTCCAAAGCAGGGGTTATATCTTAGTCTTCTTTGTCTCCTAACCACTTCTCTGCTGCCTGCACGAAGTAGGCATCCAGTGATGGTTTGTTGAATGACTGTATTTAGAATTTTAGAATCTAATTTTAACACATGTTTTCTCCAGATAAGAATTCATCAAAGTTTATTTTTTTCATTTTGCTTTGTATATTTTCCAGTTTTTTTCCTCCCCTCCTTGGGGACTTCTATTAAAATTTCTAAAGAGAACGTAAGTTCTGTAGCCTTTTTCTTGGGGTAAATATACCTTGGTGAACTAGTATAGAGTATCCATCTTCAGTGCCCCTGTAGCAAAGGTAAGTAAGATCTACTTTCATTATACTTAATTTTTGCTGTTGTTGAACAATATGGTTTTATGGAGCTAAAAAAGCAAAGTGGAGTGGAGTAGGTTTGTGCTTCTATTAGCCTTGACCAATTTTTGATATATTTCAGCTCATGGAATGCTGTGTAAATGCCCTGGTGACATCCTTTAAAGAGACTATCTTAGCAGAGTGCCAAGGCATGATCAAGCGAAATGAAACTGAAAGTAGGTAAAACATCACATAAAGTTCTCATTCTTTTAAGAGGGTATCTTTGAAGCTGATTACTTTTAATAAGTTGCTGTTAGATCATCCTTTTCTGTGTAGGTAATATTTGTTACAGTAAACTGTGCTTAAAGAAAATGATAAAATATTTAACACAGTACTGTAAAGAAGGTTATAAATTTACATTTTAAACATTCCACTCTTAGGTATCTGTACTTGTGTGTAGAGGATGGGGGTAGATTTCAGTTTGTTCTCAGATGTAGGGCTCTGCTTTTAAAGACTCACTTAAATGATAAACATTTGGGAGAGACTAGAACTAGGTATTTGACTTTTGTTGGAACTTTGTGGCGAATATTTTTAGAAAGTAATACAACACTCCATGTTAATGATCTTCGTCCCTCTCCCCTAAAATATGTTACAATTTAAGATTTCTGCAAGTGTACTTTTTTATTACAGATGTGTTTTCTTAATAAAGTTATATTTTGGGAGGTTGTGAGTGCATTACAACCAATATGGTAAAAGTTACCTATATTTCTAACTACACGGAGATGACGTTTTTAAAAAAAGATTTTATTTTATTATGTTATGTCAGTCACCATACAGTACATCATTAGTTTTTGATGTAGTGTTCCATGATTCATTGTTTGCGTATAACACCCAGTGCTCCATTCAATACGTGCCCTCTTTAATACCCATATTTTAACATTTGGGTCTGTTCCTGTCCAGGTTTCATTGTGTATAATTGCAAAGGTCCTGTTTAATCTCTAGTTGCATTTAAAGTATGTATTTCGGTTCACTTAGGTTCATACACTTGTAATTTTGTACTAAAAAGCTCATTGGCATAAATGAAATATTTGGACTTTTGTATGCTAGGCCAAACAGAGTTATTTCTAAGTCCATGTTGGGTTCCCTTCAAAAGAATTTATTTAGTGGTAACCAATTCTGTGCAGTAAGATTTTTGTGAAGGTCAATAAAATGGTATAACAG
>NW_023270387.1:5375487-5421667 GCF_011800145.1 Mirounga leonina
TTCTGTGCAGTAAGATTTTTGTGAAGGTCAATAAAATGGTATAACAGGAGAAAGTGCTTTTATAAACTGAAAAATTCCCTATGAATACAGTTTTATATTATCTCTAATACACTTTTATAATCACTTTGAACAGTCTGATGATGTGATTTTTTTTTTTTTTTTTTTTTGCCACTTGATGATGTGGTGCTATGTATTCAATATTGTATCTACCTTATAAAATACACTACCCTTCTGAGTAAACTTTTGTACTTCTTAGATACAAAAATACTCCATTATCATATGATTTCACTGATATGTGGAATTTAAGAAACAAGGCAGAGGATCATAGGGGAAGAGAGGAAAAAAATGAAACAAGATAAAATCAGAGAGGGAGACAAACCATGAGAGACTCTTAATCCTAGGAGACAAACTGAGGGTTGCTGGAGGGGAGGGGGGTGGAGGGATGGGGTCACTGGGTGATGGGCATTGGGGAGGGCACGTGATGGAATGAGTACTGGGTATTACATAAGACTGAGGAATCACTGACCTGTACCTTGAAACTAATAATACATTATATGTTAATTGAATTTAAAGTAAAAAAAATAAAATATTCCATTGAGTTGAAGGTCAAATGACTCACCTTTTAAGAGGAGTTAGGTTTTGTGGTGTGTGATTACTTTTAATTAGAGTTTCTTTTAAAAATAAATTTTGTCAGAGAAGGTGGATCAGTAAGTTATAGTACTTATTATAAGAACTCTTAATTATACCCACAGAATACTACTAAGTTTCTCAATTTCCAACTAATATTTCTCCAGACTTTTACTGTCTTAGGCATTCTAGACCCAAGATACAAATCAAAGAGAAATTTATTTTGACGGATGAGATGATGACATGAGTGTGTTCTGTCACTTCAGAATTACATTTAATGTTTTCATTGATGGACAAAGTTCCCAGTGGGATAGAGCCAATGTTGAAAGACTTGGAGGAACATATCGTTAGTGCTGGCCTGGCAGATATGGTGGCAGCTGCTGAAACTATTACTACTGTGAGTTTCCTCGGTGGATATGTGTCAGGGTTGTTCTTTAAATGCGGGATTGGGTATTTGAAATAGTAATTGATGACAAAACAGTAATGTTGGAATGCCTTTTAGCATCAAGAAAAAAGTTTTTCAGAGAATTCCCAAATTCTAGAACTGTAGTGTATTAAAATTTCATTTATATTTTTTCATTTTTTGGTATGCTTTCTCTTTAAAAAGCTCAATTGAGTATAAAACATTTTATTTTTAGGACTCTGAGAAATACGTTGAGCAGTTACTTACATTATTTAATAGATTTAGTAAACTCGTCAAAGAAGCTTTTCAAGATGATCCGCGATTTCTTACTGCAAGAGATAAGGTATATATTCTTATATATTAACAGTATTGTCATAATTTACTTTAAAAAGAAACTTGCACCATTATGCTACTAAATTATAAACTAAAAATGTAGCAACTCTGATTTTTTATCTGGAGGACAAGAGTTTTTATTATATTTGGTTTGTTACATGTTTTTGTAAGAATTGGGTATGCTTACAAACTAGAATCTAGCTAGAAAATTTCTCTCTTCCTCATTTTTTCGAGAATATTTTTTTAATATTGAATTCCTATTCATCCATCCTTTAAAACCCACCTCAAAGCACACTTCTGGAACGTCCTTGATACCCTGCCTCCCCCCACATCCTGTCCTCAAGCAGAGTTGATTCTTCTGTCATCTGCCCTTTTCATAGGACTCCTGGGTATCATGTCACATTTATCCTGCCTCTCTTACCCTTTTTTCCTGTCCTTCCTTACTAATATGGGATAATAAGGAACCATGGTATTATCCTTAGGGTTTTATCTTCTTAAGATTTTTTTTTTTTTTTAATTTAGAGAGAATGCACACGGGGAGGGGGCGGGGAGGTGGGGAGAGGGAGAGAGAGAGAGAGAATCCCAAGCAGACTCCCCACTGAGCACAGAGCCCCACACAGGGCTTGATCCCACGAGCCTGAGATCATAACCTGAGCCGAAATCAAGAGTTGGACGCTTAACCAACTGAGCCCCAGGGTTTTATCTTTTTTTTTAAAAAAAGATTTTATTTATTTATTTGATAGACAGCAAGAAAGGGAACATAAGCAGGGGCAGAGGCAGAGGGAGAAGCAGGCTTCCCACTGAGCAGGGAGCCCGATGCGGGTTTAGATCCCAGGACCCTGGGATCATGACCTGAGCCGAAGGCAGACACTTAATGACTGAGCCACCCAGGCGCCCCAGGTTTTATCTTTTTAAATGTCATAAATCTATCACTAGAAATTAGCGACAGTTTTTTCACTTTGATCTACCTTTCTTATTCCCCAAGTTAGATTTTTTTTTTTTCTTTCTGTAACTCTAAAAAGACCATCAACTTTCTCCAGTAGGGTTTTTTTTTTCGACTCCATTTTTAGGTAGGTAGGTAGATAGAGAGAGTAGGAAAGGCATTAAGGGAGGATGGAGGTAATATGAGTTAATTCGAAATACTAAATGGAGTGGCCAGCAAAGGTTTCGTTGAGGGGGCACTTGAATCAGGATTGAAAGTGATTAAGAGGGGTGCCTGGGTGGCTCAGTCGTTAAGCATCTGCCTTCGGCTCAGGTCATGATCCCAGGTTCCTGGGATCGAGCCCCACATTGGGCTCCCTGCTCAGTGGGAAGCCTGCTTCTCCCTCTCCCACTCCCCCTGCTTGTGTTCCCTCTCTCGCTGTCTCTCTCTCTCTGTCAAATAAATAAAAATAAATAAAATAAAAAAAAAGAGGGTGATTAAGAAATAATGTCATGTGGCTGTCTGAGGGAAGAGTATCCAGCAAAAGGGGACAGCAGATGCAAAAGCTGTAAGGCAGGAATTTACTTGCCATATTCCAGGAACAGAAGAGAAAAAGGTCACTGTGGCCTGAGTGGATCTAGTGAGGGGAGAGGAAATGAAGTCAGAGATAAGAGAAGGCCAGATCACATAAGACTCTGAGCCATGGTAAGGAATTTAGTTTCACCCTGAGTAGGATTGAAAGTCATTGGAAGGTTTTGAACAGAACGGATATGACTTATATTTTAACAGGACTTCTTGGTTGCTGCAAAAAGACTAGACTGAAGGGAGGGCAAGAGAAGAAGTAAGAATATTGGCTAAGAACCTATTTAAGTAATTCAGGAAAGTAATGATGGAGGCTTGGCCCAGAATGATAGTTGGTAGAAGTAATCAAAATTGGTTGGATACTGATTATGACAACAAACTACACAAGATTTGCTAATGAATCAGATGTAGAATGTGATAGAAAGAGACGAGTCAGGGATGACATTCAGATTTTTGTTCTGATCGATTAGAAGCACATGCTTGCTGAGATGGGGAAGATGATAGGAGAGGCAGGTTTTGGGAGCGATGGCCATGAAGAGATTAGGAACTCAGTTTTGGACAAGTTAACTTTGAAATGTTTATTAAACATCTATGTGGCAATGTCAAGCTTGGTGTATAGGGGAGAGAATAGACCTGAAATAATAAATTTGGGAGCTTTAGCATATGGATGGCATTTAAAGTGCTGACACTGGCCATGATCACCAGTGTAATGAGTGAGGATGGGAAAGAGAGGTGATCCAAGGACTGGCCTGGGCACCGTCAGTTTCGTTATGAGAAAGATGAAGAACTGGCTTTCATGAGGAGAGAGCAGAGTGAGTGGAATGACCAGGAGAGTGCAGTTTTGTAGACAACCCATAGAAAAAGCACTTTCAGGAGGAGGGCATGATGTGCTGGTTTAAAATGCTGCTGATGGGGCACCTGGGTGGCTCAGCCTTAGGTTAAGCATCTGCCTTCAGCTCAGGTCATGATCCTGGGGTCCTGGGATTGAGCCCTGCGTTGGGCTCCCTGCTCAGTGGGGAGTCTGCTTCTCTCTCTCCTTGCTTGTGCTCTCTCTCTCGTTATTTCTTTCTCTCTCTCAAATAAGTAAAAATAAAAAATTAAATAAAATGCTGCTGATGTGTCTGGTGAGGTGGGAATTAAGCATTGTCTTCTGCATGGAGGTTGTGAGTGACTTTGGCAAGAACGATTAGGTTGAGCAGTGATACAAAAGCCTGGTTGTGGAGGGTTTTTCCAATAGGAGTGGCGGTAGAAAATGGAGACCATGCGTTAGGTAATTCGTCCAGGAAGTTTAGCTTAGGGAGATAAATGACGCAGGAGCTGGAGGTGAGCAAAGGCAAGAGAGAATGTTAAGATTTAAATAACGATGTTTGTGTGCCTAGGAACAGTGGACAGGGAAAGATGACATAAGAGAATTCGGAGGAATTCTGTTCACTTTGGTTTTATTAGCAAAATGGAGCCACATCCTCAGCTGCACGTCTCCCTGGGGGAGGAAATGTGGGAGGCTGAAGGGGAAGACGATGTGTGAAGTGTGTTCTGGGACAGTGCGTGCACAGAGAGAATGGTATGGTTGTCAGGCAGCGCTGAGACCCTGCTTGAGAATAATGATGGTCCTGACGTGGGAGGGAGCATGCTGAAGTCAGGACTTGAAATTTCTGTCAGGCCGCAGACACCTTTAAAATACCAAACTGTATTTTAAATATTAAAAATAATGTTCATTTCATTGTAAATTCTTTGCAGGCATATAAAGCAGTTGTTAATGATGCTACCATATTTAAACTTGAATTACCTTTGAAGCAAAAAGGGTAAGTTTTTAAAAATCATGTTTAAAATTCTTAACTTTTTTGACGTATAACGTATTATATGTTATTGGGTGTGCATTGTGCCCTATCTTCCTAAATCTGTTAGGTTTGATTTTTGTTGTTGCTGGGTTTTTTGGGGTTTTTTTTGCTTTTTTTGTTTTTTTTTTTTACTTTTACGATTTTTGCTGCCTTTGAATATTAAAAACTGTCTCGAATTTTAATTTCATATTATCTCCTTTGGTGACCAAAAAATGTTGATCTTATTTTTTTAAGTAGAAAAATGTTCTTAATCTTTTAGAATCTCTACGTGATTGTTTTTCCTCCTTATTAGTCACTAAAGTTACTTTAATATAAAAGCATAGAATATAACTCAGTTCACCATAATAAAAGAGGGAAGTCAATTTTAATATAAGTATATTGCCATTTAAAAAATCAAAATTTAATGAATTAAAATGGATAAATAATAAATTTAAAAATTGATAAACCTGAGCTAGTTATAGTACCTTTAGAGTAGTACGAAGCAGTAAGGTTAATTGGAAAAATGTTTTGATATAATTTCTAGCTAAGAATTGCTATTTTAGGGGCACCTGGGCAGCTCTGTTGGTTAAGCTCTGCCTTCGACTCAGGTCATGATCCCAGGGTCTTGGGATCGAGTCCCGCATCGGACTCCTTGCTCAGCGAGGAGCCTGCTTCTCCCTCTGTCTGCTGCTCCCCTGCTTGTGCTTGCTCTCTCTGACAAATAAATAAAATCTTTTTTTAGAAATTGATATATTTTTTTTAAGATTTATTTACTTGAGAAAGAGTGCATGTGTGCCTGTGCACGCGCTTGAGGGGGGCAGGGGCAGAGGGGGAGGGAGAGAGACTCCCAAGCAGACTCCCTGCTGAACAGGGAGCCCCAACGTGGGGCTGGAGGCCAGGACCCTGAGATCATAACCTGAGCTGAAATCAAGAGTCAGACACACTCAACTGACTAAGCCACCCAGATGCCCCAAGAATTGCTATTTATTTATCATTTATTTTACAGAGCACATGGAGTGGGGAAGGGCAGAGGGAGAGCGAGAGTATCCCAAGCCAACTCCCTGCTGAGTGCAGAACTGGTGGTGGGGCTCAGTCCCAGAGCCCTGAGCTGAAACCAAAAGTTGGCTGCCTAACTGAGCACCTAGAATTGCTATTTTAAACAAAATTTATATATAATGCTAAAATACGTGAAAAATAGCTTTCTTAAGAATGAAAAGTAATTGTTTAGAATTTTTTAATCATTTTCATTTTGTCTTTTTTGAGCTGTATAAGTTGAGTGATATTACAGTGGAAGATACCTGGGTCATACGGTGTTATAGTAACTTACATAGTTTAAGAGGCATTTGTCTTGTTTTCTTTATACATTGTGAAATGTATGAAATATGTAAACACTGTGTCTTCAAAATCTCTTCATATGGATACAGAAAGGTCTTCCTCATTTACCCCTGCTCCCAGCATTTTTTAATGAAAATTTTCAAATTTTTGTCACTATGTTGCTTTATCAAATATGTATCTCTCTGTACATCCATCAGTCAGCTTTTTAAATGGATTTCAAAAGAAGTTTCAGGGAACCCCTGGGTGGCTGTCTGTTAAGCGTCTGCCTTCAGCTCAGGTCATGATCCCAGGGTCTTGGGATGGAGTCCCACAGTAGGCTCCTTGCTCAGTGAGGAGTCCGCTGCTCCCTCTGCCCCTCCCCCCTTTGTGTACACACTTGCGGGCTCACTCTCTCTTGCTCAAATAAATAAATAAATAAAATCTTAAAAAAGTTGTTTCAGGCACCAGTAACTTTTACTCCCTGAACACTTCAGCATGCAGGCATTAATTGACTTTGGTGTTGGTTTATATTCTCAGATAAAATTTACATGCTGACATAAGCATCCATCCTAAGTGTACAATTTTGTGAGATTTGATACATGGGCCTACACCCCTGTTAGGATGTACCGTGTGTTCATCATCCTTGAGAATTACCTCGTGCCCATTCCGTCAGCCCTACCCCTGCCTCCTTCCCGAGGCAGCCATTGTTGTGATTGTTTCAACATAGATGACTTTTGCCTGATCTAGGACTTTATATAAATGGAATCATACGATATGTACTTTTGTGTGTAAACTTTCTTTCAGTGCAGCACAGTGTTTTTGAGATTCATCCACGTTTTTGCAAAGCACAGTGGTTTGTTTTCCCAAGTGTTTGTACTGCATTACCCTCCCACCAGTAAAGCAAGGGAGTACCAGTTGATCCTCATTTTTAACAACGTTTAGTGTTGTCAGTTTAATTTCAGTCATTCTAGATGTGTGTAGTGATTATCTCGTTGTGTTTGTAATTCCATTTCACTCATGACTATGGCTGTTGAGCCCTTTTTCTTATACTATTTGGCCTTCTTATACTTTGCTTTATAAAGTATTCCATTTTTTTGCCTGTCTTTTTTTTTCCCACTGCATTATTCCTTTTTATTAGGGACCTATAAAAGTTCTTAGATATTCTGTATATAGACTCTTTGGGAGATACATGCTTTTCTTTTATGGTTTTTGCTTTTTTATGTTTTGTCTAGAAAACCTTTGTCTATTTCTACCCCTATGACACAAAGATAATCTTTTTTGTTTCTTCTGTAAGCTTTATAATTTTAGCTTTCACATTTAGTTCTAAGATCCATCTTAAATTAATGATTATAGTGTAAGTAGGGAGTTAAATTTAATGATTTTTTTTCCTTTTCCATATGGATAGCAAGTGGTTTCATCACCCTTTGTTGGAAATACTTACCATCCCCACTGCATTGCTTTGGTGCCTTTTGTAAAAAAATCAAGTGACTTAAAAATATGTGTGTATTTCTGGGCTCTCTGTTTTATTCCATTGATTTATTTGGGTATCCTTAGGCCATTACTACATAGTCCTAATTAATACAGTTCTGTACTAAGTTGAGTAGTAGTATTCTGTAGTCAGTTGAGTAGTTTAATTTTGTTCTATTTTTGGGCGCCTGGGTGGCTCAGTCGGTTAAGCGACTGCCTTCGGCTCAGGTCATGATCCTGGAGTCCTGGGATCGAGTCCCGCATCGGGCTCCCTGCTCAGCGGGGAGTCTGCTTCTCCCTCTGACCCTCCCCCTCTCATGTTCTCTCTCTCTCATTCTCTCTCTCAAATAAATAAATAAAATCTTTAAAAAAAAATTTTTTTTGTTCTATTTTTCCATGAACGCTTTTGATGTTCTAGTATTGTGTTAGTATATAGAAATACAGTTGATTTTTGTATACTGATTTTATATCCTGTTACCTTGTCAAAGGTATTAGTTCTAGTAGTTGTTTTGTAGATTTCTTAAGAGTTTTCTATGTAAATAATCATGTAATCTGTGAATACAGACAGTTTTACTTCTTTCTGATCTTTATACAACTTATTTTTCTTGCCTTGCTACACTGGTTAGGATCATAAGTACATTGTTGAATAGAAGTTGTTAAAGTGGGCATCCCTGTCCTTTTTGTCAAACTTGAGGGGGAATCTTTAATATTTTATCACCAAGTACAAAGTTAGCTGAGGGTTTTTCATATATGCCCTTAATTAGATTGCTTTTTATTCTAGCTTGTTAAAAGTTTTGATAATGAATGGGTGTTGACTTTTATTAAATGCTTTTTCTGAGTTGAAATTATCATAAGGTTTTTCTTCCGTATCCTTCTGATGTGGTAAATACATTGGTTTTTTAAAAAACATTTAACCAAGGTTGAATTCCTAGGATAAACTCTACTTGGTTATGATGTGTATTATTCTTTTTATATAGGCCTGCATTCAGTTTGCTAATAATGTTGGTTGGATTTTTTTTTTTTTTTTAATCTATATTCACGAAGGATTTTACCTCTTTCTTTTCTGGTCTTTGTGCCCTGTATAATTTTCATTTTTGTCATGTCTTTGTCTTTTTCTGGTATGAGGATTATGCTGGCTTTGTAAGGATTGTGAGTTACTTCCTCCTTTTGTATGTTCTAAAAGAATTAGTGTAATTGGTATTACTTCTTCCTTACATGTTTGGTAGAATTCATAAGTAAAACCATCTGGGCCAGGGGTTTTCTTTCTGCGCAGATGTTGATCCCAAGTTCAGCCTCTTTAGATTACTTAGTTAACCTAGTTTTAGTTGTGGTCAGGTGTGTTTTTCAAGGACCTTGTTCATTCTAAGTTGTCAGACTTACATTAGAGCCTCATTAGGATGAGAAATACATCCACAAGAAACAAGGCCAGACACTGTAGTTGTAAATGAGTATGTGCATCTCTAAGTTTGTCCACTGAGAGGGCCTGGCAGCAGTGACACCCCAAAAGCACTGAACACAACTAGCACTAGATCTAGCCCACTAAATATTATTGTCTACTGAAAGAAATTAGGGCTCTGTGAAAAATGGCTGACTGTACCAGACGTAGACTGTTTTTTAACAAAACTTCAACCCAGCCCCTGATTGGATTAAAGTGATTGGCCTTCTCCACAGCACAATAGAGCGGGAACCCACTTCCATCTTAATGGAAGATGACATCATCTGGTGCCTCTGATGCTTTTATATGTAGTGCCCCGTGGTCAGTATGACATTACCAGGCTTGTGAAGGTAGAGATACTTACGATCAATTAAGAGAAAAATCATTTTAGAAACAGACTCTCAGATGATCCCAATATTGGAGTTGGCAGATAAGGACTTTAAAATAATTAAGATCAATAGCTTAACCACAGTGATATGCCACTCACACCCACTAGAATGGCTAAAATTGAAGACAGTAACAAGTGTTGGTTCATATATGGTTCATATATGCAGCTACTTTGGAAGTAGTTTGATAGCTCCTCAAGAAGTTAAATATAGAATTAACCATGTAACCCAGCAGTTCCACCACTGAGTATATACCCAAGAGAAAAAAAACATACACCATCTCAAAAATTTGTACATGAATGTTTGTAGCAGCTTTATTTTTAATAGCCTTTCCCAAAAGGAAACAGCCCAAATGCCCATTGTCTGATGAATGGATAAGCAAAATGTGGTATATCTGTGCAATGCAATATTATCCAGCCATAAAATGGAATGAAATTCTGATACATGCTACAACATGAATGAAACCCTAAGAATATGCTAAGTGAAATCAGCTACACACAAAAGGACACATTTTCTATCATTCCCTTATATGAGGTTTCTAGGATAGGCAAATTCATTGAAAAAAAAAAAATAGACATTAACAGGGACTGGGGGTGGTGAGAGTAGGAAGTTATTGTTTAATGGGTGTAGGGTTTCTGTTTAGGACAGTGAAAAAGTTCTGCCCAGATAGTGGTCATATTTGCAGACCATTGTGAATGTACTTGATGCCCCTAAATTGTAAACTTAAAATGGTAAATCTTTTTACCACAATAAAGAGGTAAATCTTTTTTTAAAGAAATGAACTACCAGTATATGTTATGATGAGGATAAATCTTTTTTTTTTTTTTTAAGATTTTATTTATTTATTTGACAGAGAGAGAGACAGCAAAAGAGGGAACACAAGCAGGGGAAGTGGCAGGCAGAGGGAGAAGCAGGCTTCCCGCTGAGCAGGGAGCCCAGTGCGGGGCTCGATCCCAGGACCTGGGATCATGACCTGAGCCGAAGGCAGACGCTTAACTGACTGAGCCACCCAGGCACCCCATGTTATGAGGATGAATCTTAAGAACACTATGCTAAGTAAAAGAAGTCAGTCAAAAAAGACCACATATTGTATGGTTCCTTTTATTGAGATGTTCAGAATAAGGAAATCCATAAAGACAGAAGGTAGATGACTTGTAGCCAGGGGCTGGGAGGGAGAGATAGCTGGAGAGTGACTGCTAATGTGTATGGGGTTTCTTCTGGGGTTAATGAAAATGTTTTAAAATTTCATTATTCTGGGCGCCTGGGTGGCTCAGTCGGTTAAGCGTCTGCCTTTGGCTCCGGTCATGATCCTAGGGTCCTGGGATTGAGCCCCGCGTTGACTCCCTGCTCGATGGGGAGTCTGCTCTCCCGCTGCCTCTCCCCCTGCTTGTGCAAGCGCACTCACTCTCTCTTTCTGACAAATAAATAAAATCTTAAAAAAAAAAAAAACTTAAAAAATTTTTTTAAAAATTACATTATGCTGATGGTTGCACAAGTTTGTAGATATACTTAAAAAACACTGAATTGTGTACTTTAAATGGATGAACTGCATGGTATGTGAATTATATCTTAGTAATAATAAGCTTAAATAAGAAGTAATAAATAATTCATATTAATGGACAAATAGGTGGAAATTGTTACCTGAGGAAAGGTAAAATATCTATAGCAATATGTAATTGGAATTATAGAGAACAGAAAAGGGGGACATAAGCAATATTTGAAGAGCTATTGACCAGAAATTTCCAAAATGGATACAAGATGCCAACTCTTAGATTCAGGCATCTCTTTGAATCCCAAGCAGGGTAAATGCAGATTAAACCATTCCTGAGTATGTCACAGTGAAACAGCTAAAAACTGAAAACAAACAAACAAGCTCTGAAACAGCCCCCCGAGGGGAAATGATACTCAGCCTTCACAGGAGCGACACTGAAAAGCTGACCCCTGTCTTCCCAGCAGGCACATTGGAGGAAGGGAGACGGGTAGACCACTGCAGTGAGGGCAGTGGTTCCTGCAGGAGCCACGCATTGTGAGTGTGAATAGATGGGAAGAAATAGAGGGATTCTGGGGAAGTAAGTTAGTGGTCTTCTAGTTGCAGAAAAACCTTCCTGGAGTCAGCCAGTGGACGCTGGAAATCAGCTCTTGGTCCTCTCCTTCCACATCTGCTCTCCTCTACGCTGGAGCCCTCTGCTGGAAGTATCTTACAATTTGCCCTTTCCACTTCCCACAGTTAATCTTCCCTGCTTTCCAGAGAAAGGTGTGCCTCTCTCTCCGTTCTTACTGGGGTGTGTTGCCTTGAGACAGAAAAAGCCTCCACGTTGCATAAGAAAGGAGTATTTTGAAACACTGGGATTGATGTACGGAAAATGAATTTCTGATAACTAGGTGTCAGATCCTTTTGCAAGTCATGTGGTTTCCAGTTCTTGGCTTTACACACAATTGATGGCTAATTTTTTTTTTTTAAGATTTTTAAATTTTATTTATTTGACAGAGAGAGAGATAGAGCAGGAACACAAGCAGGGGGAGTGGGAGAGGGAGAAGCAGGCTTCCTGCAGAGCAGGGAGCCCGATGTGGGACTCGATCCCAGGACTCTGGGATCATGACCTGAGCCGAAGGCAGACGCCTAACGACTGAGCCACCCAGGCGCCCTGATGGCTAATTTGATGCATTACTAAAAATAACCTTTTTTGTTAGATCTGTATGTATTTTTTAAGCAAATAACTCAGGAGGTTCTCAACGAGTGGCATAACATCAGAAAAACTTCTTCCAGTCCCATCTACTTATGTGAATAAGATTTTTCAGGACAGACATACAGTTATAAAAATAAAAAGTAGAAATAAAATTGATTGTAATTTCTGGATTCGTTAAGTAGGAGGGAAAAAAGTTTCATCTACCTCATAAAGATATTATGTATGTTTTATATACACAGATACAACATAATTATTTTGGTTTTTGGTTTTGTTTTTTAAAGATTTTTTATTTATTCATTTGTCAGAGAGAGAGAGAGCGAGCACAAGCAGAGGGAGAAGCAGGCTCCCTGCTGAGCAAGGAGCCCGATGCAGGACTCGATCCCAGGACCCTGGGATCATGACCTGAGCCGAAGGCAGACGCTTAACCAACTAAGCCACCCAGGTGTCCCAATTATTTTGTTTTGATAAGTTGTGTACTTAATTTGAATAACTCAATTCTGGGAAAATAACACTTGAATTTTATATACACAAATTTTAAAATGTTGAATTTTACTTACAATTATAATTTAGAGAAGCCAGATAAAGAATAAATGCAAGGCTTTCAAGCATAAAAATATAATACATTGATTTTTAAATTTTGTTAGCAAAGTAAAATAGAGATGCAAGTTCTTCATTGTTTCAGAAAAGTTTGTTTAGGGGCGCCTGGGTGGCTCAGTCGGTTGAGCATCTGTCTTCGGCTCAGGTCATGATCTCGGGGTCCTGGGATTGCGTCCCACATCGGGCTCCTTGCCCAGCGAGAAGCCTGCTTCCCCTCTCCCTCTGCCTGCTGCTCCCCCTGCTTGTGCTCTCTCTGTCAAATAAATAAAATCTTTAAAAGAAAAGTTTGTTTAGTTTTCTAAAAAGGATGATGGTAGGTATCACATAACTGTGGAGTTTAGGTTACGTTGGACACATTCCAAAGAACAGTTTTTCCAGACATATTAATAACAAAAAGTTCTAAATGTTAACTTACAAAATATGCAAGGATTTACACAAGTTTTTTAGAAGTATTTAGCAAGTTAGTACCTAAATAAAAATTTTTAAAGATCATTGACAAGGCCACCACTAGAGTCAGGGCAGGGCAGCACCCAGGGTACAAAATATATGTAGGTCTCCTCTCAGCATCCTGCAGGTGCACCTTTGGGAACTTAAGAGTAAGTGCCTCCTTAAATTATGCACCCTTGTTGTCTTGCTCATCCTAGTCTCAGCCCTGATCACTGGGTTTATACGACTTAAGAAATTTGTGAAAAATTGGCTTTAAAATATTTGCAGATATCATTCACTTTTTATCAACTGCTTTTAATTTGTTTTTTAGGGTGGGATTAAAAACTCAGCCTGAATCAAAATGCCCTGAGCTGCTTGCCAATTACTGTGACATGTTGCTAAGAAAAACACCGTTAAGCAAAAAACTAACCTCTGAAGAGATTGAAGCAAAGCTTAAAGAAGTGGTATATATTTTTTTAATTTCAAAAATTTTAATTACCTTAGTTTGAATTTGTGTTGTGCTTATAAGACTTTGTGTGATAGCAGCTAATGTTGTGAAATTTTACAGTATAAGATCTCTGTAGGGCAGTTATTTGTCTTCCTCGGAATTTTTATTCTGTAGCTTCTAGAAAAGGGAAATAGTATTTAATTCTTCCCCTTCCTGATTGTTTTAAAGGAAATCAATGCTAGCTCCTATTAAAGGACAAAGAAGAGGGAAATGGAGCTGATGGTGTTTGGAATGACAGTAGAGAGACTGGGAGTTTGTCACTTCTTTCTTTTTTGTGAGAGCTCAAAATAGGTAACGAGAAATGAGTGAGTGTAGGTAAGAGTTAGTTGCTTTCATTTTTGTCTCCTGGCTGTTAGTGTAATTTGCTATAAGCCCAGGAATACAAAGAAGAAAAAAAAATAGAAGTAAAGATAGAAAATATAGACAAAAAGATTTAGAGAGAAGATTAGTGTCAGATCAAAGTAAAAAGGCTATAGAGAAATTTGGGGAGAAACCCTTAATTTTCATCTAAAGTTTTATTACATTATTTATTAAATCTGAAAAATTGATGTTTATAGGAACTAAAAGGTTATTTGATTACAGTCTCAAATTTGCTAGCTTTTAAAGTAGTAAAGTAGGGTATTGGGACTGGTCATTTTTCAGAGATGGGTGATTCAGTAGGCTTCTATCTATATATGCATATGTAAATTTCTGGATTTTGACATTGGGGTATGGAAAGGTCTCCGTGAGAGAGCTGGCTAAGAATAGACATGGATTGAAAGTAACTTTGTTTTCTGTACAGCTGTTGGTACTTAAATACGTACAAAATAAAGACGTTTTTATGAGATACCACAAAGCTCATTTGACACGACGTCTTATTTTGGACATCTCTGCTGATAGTGAAATTGAAGAGAATATGGTAGAGTGGCTAAGAGTAAGTACATTTTTTAGTATTTGTTTTTTTTTAATATAACCCATGGTTCTTACGTGTGCTTAAGTAATACATTTTGGTGATGTTAGTGTCAAAGAAGCAGGGGACGTTTTATAAGAGCATTGGCATCAGTGATACAAAATAAAGTGATATCTAATAAAGTATATTTTCTTAATAAAGACTTTAGTGAGACACTTTTGCTCTTGGTTTGCTTCTGATGTTTTGCACTTTTGTATTTCCACTTTCATTTGAATTGACCTTATTAAATGGGCTGTGGGATAAATCATTGCATTTTTAAGGTGTTTTCAGTACTAAATGCTTAACTGTAGGGATGTCTGTAAATAAAGACTTTTAGATAGCTAAAAGAACTAATACGTAAAAGATGATGGCTTACTTAGGGTAATCAGTGCTAATTCAATTATGATTAAATTCTCATATCAAAGTATTTTAAGTCCGTTCCTGTCAGTTCACTTAAATGGAATTTGAGTTATATTAAAATGAATGTCTTTTATGTATATGTATGGTGTTAAGGTACATAATATGATTATGTTATGTAATTTTTTATATTATATATGGTTATGTATTTTATATATATCTCCTTCATTTATATATACATTTCACAATACACATTTATCGATTGTCCTGCTTTGCATGATACTATACGATAGTAAAATTACTCTGCAAACTGACCGTATGCAAAATGATCTTAATGTTAACAATCAGTGGGAAAAATTATTGTTTTGTAACTCTGAGAAATTTCTGTTAAAACATTAAAAACTCTATCTTACATAGGAAAAAAATTTGTAAAATGAGTATGTATTTATTAGTACACTATAAAACATAAGAAACTTTTAGAACTAAAGTACTATTTTTCTGTAAAAACCTAAGATTAGTTAGGAAAATATTTGCAATTCATATGTCCAATATTGTATTTAGAATACATAAAGAACTCTTACAACTCCACAGCAAAAAGACAGCTAAGTTACAAATGGGCAAAGGATTAAAATAGACATTTCTTCCCAGAAGATATTCACATGGCTAATGCATGTTTCAAAGATGTTGGACATCATTAGTCATTACTTCTGCTTTCCTCCCACTCTCCTTTATTCCCACTATGGTAGCTAAAATTAAAAAAGAAAGCAACAAGTGTGGGCAAGGAAGAGGAGAAATTGGAACCTCGTGTGCAGCTGATGAGACTATAAATCAGTGCAGCCCCCGGGGAAAACTGTTGGGCCGTTCTTAGAAGTTAGACATAGAGTCAGCCCAGCAGTTCTCCTCCTGAGTCATTCTGCTCGAGAGGTACGGAAGCACGTGACCACACAAGAACCTTGTTTGTGGATGTTCAAAACAGCATTATTAACAAGAGCCACAAGGTGGAAACAACCCAAAATGTCCATCAGCTGATAAGGGATAAACCAAATGTGGTTTAATCATACAACGGGAGGATACTTAGTAGTCACAAGAAAAACAGGACTGACACACACTGCAACATGAGTGAACTTGGAAAACACTGCTAAGTGAAAGAATTCAGTTACAAAAGACCACGTAGTATGAGACTCCACTAAAACAAAATGTCCACAGTGGCCAAATCCGCAGAGACCCTGTAAATACACTAAAACCCACTTAATTGTACATTCTGAAAGAGTGAGTGTTCTGGTAGATGAGTTGTATCTCAGGAAAGCTGTCCTGTAAATGAAGAGTAGTTTGACCAGCCGGGGCCTTGTCATGTGACTTAGAATAGGGCATGAGCATCTTCTTTGTGCCTTGAAGAGTTGTCAGACTCCCTGTAAGTTTGGGTCAGCTTCCAGCCTGTGGTTTTTCGGGCTCTCAGTGTTGGAAAGTTTTTGCTGGTGTCACTTCTCCTGGGGCGTCTTGTTTTTTGTTGTTGTTGTTGTTGTTTGTTACTACTCCTTTCTCACTTAAGTTGATAATTTACCTTCAGTAAATTTACCTTAAGATAATTTACCTTACATTCCTATGCCTGTATATTTAGAGTCTTCAGCGTTGGCAAGTTGACTTCAGTCAGCTCTTTTAGAATGCTGTTTATGTTCTATTAGATTATTTTCATTTCCAGCTTTATTTTTTTTTCTGTGGTATGCTTTTATCATTGTCATTGGCCATTTAGCTCTCTTGATTATCCATTTTTGTAAAATGTCAAGTGGATTTATCCCTGGAAGGCAAGGATGCAACAAAACTGTATGCTTTGCTTTCTGTGGGTGAACTGGATTAACAGATGACTAACAGATTTTGAAAACAAGTGTTGTGATTGGTCATGATGAGAAGTAAATTTTGTACTTTATGCATTCCTCACATTTAATACATGGTGATAACTGAGAGTTGACTTGGGTTGTTGAGGGACTGGTGTTATTGAACTATATACTGTGGCGACTGATTCATGTATATTGGAATCATGCAGAGAAAGCCTGGGTGACCTGGACTGTCTCATTTAGTTTTTAAGAATCAAATTTAATAGGTATTACAATGTAAGTATTCTAATAAATAAGAGGGGAATGATTTTATATTAAAGCATCTAAGACTTAGTTTTCCATTGAAAGTTTTTCCTAATAGTATATCAGATTATATATTATTGCTCATTACCTCTTTTGTCTTTGCCTTTCATAGGAAGTTGGTATGCCAGCAGATTATGTAAACAAGCTTGCTAGAATGTTTCAGGACATAAAAGTATCTGAAGATTTGAACCAAGCTTTTAAGGAAATGCACAAAAATAATAAATTGGCTTTACCAGGTATTATTTTATAATTACGTGTGTGTGTGTGTGTACACACATTTATATGTATATATATACACCTTTTTAAAGAGATTATTTTTGTTTTCCAGTATATTAAAAATGAACCCTAACAGTAACAGATACAAAGATGTTACAAAGTCCACATTCCTTGAAGACATCCAGCAAAACAGAATTTAACAGAATTTAGATTTGATAGTCCTTATTTTTATGTATGTATGTATTTTTAAAATTATTTTTTATTTATTTTTAAAGATTATTTATTTGAGAAAGAGAGAGAATGTGAGCAAGAAGGGCAGAGGGAAGGGAGAGAGAATCTCAGGCCGACTCTGTGCTGAGTGCAGAGCCCAACACAGGACTCAATTTTATGACCTGGAGATCATGACCTGAGCTGAAACCAAGAGTTGGATGCTCCACTGGCTCCACCACTTAGGCACCCCTATTTTTTATTTTTTCAAAATAGCCACAGTTCACTGCCTGAGCTTTACATGTTTCAGATCCAGTCACATGAAGAGACTTATTTCTTTTTTATTTTAAGATTGATTTTATTTATTTATTTGTTTATTGATTGATTGATTGATTGATTTATAAGTAGGCTCCACACCCAGCATGGAGCCCAACAGGGGGCTTGAACCCACAACCCTGAGATCAAGACCTGAGCTGAGAGTCGGATGCTTAACCGACTGAGCCACCCAGGCATCCCCCCCCCTTTTTTAAAGATTTTATTTAGGGCGCCTGGGTGGCTCAGTTGGTTGAGCGACTGCCTTCGGCTCAGGTCATGATCCCAGGGTCCTGGGATCGAGTCCCGCATCGGGCTCCCTGCTCAGCGGGAAGCCTGCTTCTCCCTCTCCACTCCCCCTGCTTGTGTTCCCTCTCTTGCTGTCTCTCTCTCTGTCAAATAAATAAATAAAATCTTTAAAAAAAAAAAAATAAAAAAAAAATATTTATTTGAGAGAGAGAAAGAGAAAGAGCATGAGTGGGGGCGGGGGGCAGAGGGAGAGGGAGAAACAGACTCCCCGCTGAGCAGGGAGCCTGAGCAGAAGGCAAGACGCTTCACCAACTGAGCCACCCTGGCACACACACACCCCCTTTTTTTCTTTATAAGTTTTATTTTTAAGTATAATCTCTACAGCCAATGTGGGCTTTGAACTCATGACCCTGAGATCGAGAGTCGCATGCCCTCCCCCGACCCCCACTGAGCCAGCCAGGTGTCCCTCTAATCCTTTCCTTTTTTTTAAAAGGATACTTTTAACAAAATCTTTAGGGTTTCGTTTATTTTTCACCAATGTTCACCCAGTATACATATATATTTCTTTTTAATTTTACACATTTTCAAGATTATTTATTTCATATTTTCTGATATTCTTGCCTATAGCTGATTCAGTTAATATAAAAATTCTAAATGCTGGTGCCTGGTCAAGGAGCTCTGAGAAAGTCTTTGTCTCACTTCCTACCGAACTGGAGGATTTGATACCTGAAGTAGAAGAATTCTACAAAAAAAATCATAGTGGTAGAAAATTACATTGGCATCATCTCATGTCAAATGGAATTGTAAGTAGATGGTGTATTAGTTCCGATATTGGTTTGACTGAAAGTACCGGCACTCGAGAGATCTTTGTTTGTCTCACATGTGCAAGTTTGAGCAGGTCTAGTGGATCTAGTCCATGGAGTTGTAGAGACATGGGCTTCTGCTTGTATCAGCACACTTAAAATATCGCTCTTGTCTGCAAATGCAATATGATCCCCAATGTGCCTGTCTTCCAGCCCAACAGGAAGGGAAAGATGAGAGTACACGGTACTTCAGGAGTAACTTCTAGAAGTTGCCCCATCATTTCCACTCACATCCCATTGGGCAGAACTGGTCACATGACCACATTTTGCCCCAGGGAGAGCTGGGATTTGAGCCTTTATTCTGGGCAGTCATGAAGTTGTGCTAAAATTGTGATTACCGTGTAAAAAAGGAAGAGTGGATATTGGAAGACGGCTGGCAGTCTTTTCCATGTTTAATCTCATGTGAGAGAGTATAGGAGAGAGATGGTAATCATCCTGAAGAGAGTCTCATCTTTATGTTATTTTGTCTGTTATAGATAACATTTAAGAATGAAGTAGGTCAATATGATTTGGAGGTAACGACGTTTCAGCTGGCTGTGTTGTTTGCATGGAACCAAAGACCCAGAGAGAAAATCAGCTTTGAAAATCTAAAACTTGCAACTGAACTCCCTGATGCTGAGCTTAGAAGGACTTTATGGGTTTGTTTTATGTTTTTTGTTTTTAAAGTTGTATCCAGTCACAAGCAGGAAATATTTGATGGCTTGCTTACAGTAAATTTATGAATTCATAACACTCTGAAAATGACCTTTAATCAAGAAAAAATACACTAATGAGGTATTAATGCACTAATGAGGTATTCATGGTAAAAAAGACATTGAAAGTAAGCAAGTTACAAAGATGGTGAAAGACAAGAAAGGAAAAAAAAAATGAGAGAATGTTTGAGTTGGTGTTTAAACGTTATCTGTGAGGAGTGTGGCCACAGATTTCATACTGAGAATGTGTTCAGAGATTTTTATGATGACCAAAAATGTAAGAATTAGAAAACTTTGGTCTTTTTGAGGGCCTGCAAAATGTACTTGTTAGTCTCCTGCTCATAGCTACATTTTACTCCTACTCCACAGACCTCTTGAAAGTTCCAGAATAATAATTGTCTAGAGGGAAATAGCTGGTGTGTAACTGGCAGGTTGCTTTTGCTGTGATTGCCTATGACCAGTTGCTCTGGTCTTGTCTCTTACTGTAAAGAGATCGTTTATTGCTTCCTTCCTCACAACCAACTCTTTCTCCTCGTTCTTTTCTCAGTTTCTACATTTACATTGTTAAAGTCATCGAGGTATCATATAAAAGTTGAATCGTGATTTTGTGCTTATAATTTGTTCTCCCCTCTTTTAGTCATGTTGGAGAATTGATCTTAGTATTCTGTACCGTTGATCAATGTTAATTGTTTTCTCTTTATTCTTCGTAGTCTTTAGTAGCTTTCCCAAAGCTCAAGCGGCAGGTTTTACTGTACGAACCTCAAGTCAGCTCACCCAAAGACTTTACAGAAGGCACTCTCTTCTCAGTGAACCAGGAATTCAGCTTAATGTAAGGTCGACGGTGGTTGATGTAAAATAAAAATACCTTGTTGGAAGTTTGGTGTTAATTTATTGTTAGCACAATAATTATTTTCCTTACGTTATATTTAAAACATCACTCTAGGGTTACGCCACTTAGTTGTTTATTAAACATAGTAATGAAGTGGATATGCTTACTTCTTATTTGTCAAGGATACATTTTGGTGTGTGATTATAGTACTTTTCATCTTTAAACATCTTTATATTGCTTTCATCTTTAAACATTGAACTCTAAAGAAGCTTTATTCACACAAAGCATTTTTCCCCTAAGATCCATTTAGATGAGAATGCTGAATAGCAGCCCATGTATCTTCCGACGATCTAAGCACTTTCATGGTAGTATAAATTATATTAGCTCTGTTATTACAGGGAATGATGTCACCCATACATTATTAACTGAGCTTTTGTTGTGTTTGGGGGAAATCATATGATTCATTTTAAATAAAGCTGTATGTTGATTATTTGTTACTTTTCCTTTAAGCAGTTCTGGAGAGTAATCTTCAGAATATTTCTAAATCTTTTTTCTCAGACATTATTGCTATAGTGTGATGTCAAAAGGCCTTCAACTGTAAAATACTTGATTCACTTTTTTATAGAAAAAATGCAAAAGTTCAGAAAAGGGGTAAAATCAACTTGATTGGACGCTTGCAGCTCACTACAGAAAGGATGAGAGAAGAAGAAAATGAAGGAATAGTTCAACTAAGAATACTTAGAACCCAGGTTTGTATAAGGCAGAATGTCTATACTTTGAAAAAATTTTCATTTTTTTAAATTTCCATTTTTTTAATTTATTTTTTTTATTTTTATTTATTTATTTATTTTAAAGATTTTACTTATTTGAGAGCGAGAGAATGAGAGAGAGAGAACACATGAGAGGGGGTAGGGCCAGAGGGCGAAGCAGACTCCTTGCCGAGCAGGGAGCCCGATGTGGGACTCGATCTAGGGACTCCAGGATCATGACCTGAGCTGAAGGCAGTCGCTTAACCAACTGAGCCACCCGGGCACCCATTTTTTTTTTTAAATTTAAAAGCATGTAGGTATTCAAACTGTAATGAACTAATTTTCATTTTACTGGAATTTAAAAACGGCATTGCTGGCATTCTCTTAGTTGCTGAAAGAGATGTCTGTATGTCTTGATGGCCTCTGGTAGATTCTGCTGGTTGGGCAAAACCTTGGTTTTAAGTTATGTCTCCCTTTGATCACAATTGACTTAATGTGTGTCCACAATAAGTTGTAATTCTAGGATTGAAGTACTTAAACTCTTACTTAATTTTAAGACTTATAATTCCATTGTAATATGAAATTAGGGAACACTTTTAAAAACTTTCTTTTTTTTCTTAAGTTTTATTTATTTATTTTTAGCAGTCTCCACACCCAATGTGAGGCTTGATCTCACGACCCCAAGATCAAGAATCTCATGCGCTTCTGACTGAGCCAGCCAGGCGCCTCTACTTTCAAAAACATTTTAAAGCTAGGATTGTGGTCCCTTCTGAACATGATAAAGAATACTTACTGCAAACTGATGTGTGACCATTTTAACTTTAGAAATATTCTTATTAGGGGCATCTGGGTGGCTCAGTCAGTTAAGCGTCTGCCTTTGGCTCAGGTCATGATCCGAGGGTCCTGGGATTGAGTCCCGCATTGGGCTTCTTACTCAGCAGGGAGCCTGCTTCTCCCTCTGCCTGTGGCCCGCCCCCCCACTTGTGCTCAGTCACTCTCTATTTTTGACAAAGAAATAAAAATCTTAAAAGAAATACTATTAAGACCAAGTTATTCCACTTTTGCTGTTTTTATTTAATACTATTTGAAACTGCTGGCCAATTCAAGAAAATATGAAACAAATAAGAAAAGATTAAAATATTTCATAACTTCTAGATCATATAGTGTGATAAAGGAGCAGGGAAAAGATGAATAAAAATCAGTTGCTTTTCTAGTTAGCAATAAATTTGAAAAACTTAAGAGCAAAGGGGCACTTGGGTAGCTCAGTTGGTTGAGCATCCAACTCTTGATTTCAGCTCCGGTCATGATTTCTGGGTCGTGAGATGGAGCCCCACGCTGGACTCCTCGTTCAGCAGGGAGTCTGCTTGAGATTCTCTGTCTCTGCCCCTCCCCCCACTTGTGTGCGCTCTCTCTCTCAAATAAGTAAATAAAATCTTAAAAAAAAAAAGTAAAGGAGAAATAAAGAAACCATAGAATTCATAGGCACTTCTTTAAAAAGAATTCATGGCCCTTTACTGAGAGTCAAAAGGAGATTTAAATAAATAGAAAGATCTTGCTCTTTTTCTCTTGGCTAAAATTTTTATTGAGGTGTAATTTACGTGTAAAATGCACATTTCACAGGTTGTCCATGAGTTTTGATGTTGTGAGCATCATCTCAGTTAAGATACAGAAGGTTTCTGTCAGTCCAGCCAGGCCCCCTCTGACCCACCGGACTACCCCTCACTGTTGCCTAGTTTTGCCTGTTCCGAGTCTTCATGGAAATAGAATCAGACAGTGAACGTACTTGTTCTGTCTAGCTTCTTTTGCTCAGCATGCAGTAACCATGTTCTTCAGTGATAAGGCTGAATTACTTAGGAAGTCGATTTTTCCCATGTAAAAATTCGACTGGGAATATTTTGGGAATTTTACATTTTGATTCTCAGTTTTATGAGAAAGAATAAATGAGAGTGCTTGAGATCCTTAAAAAAAAGAAAGAATAAGGTGTTGGTGGAACTTGCCTTTGCCAAATGTGAACACTTAACTAAAATATCTACAAAATAAAACAGTGTAACAGGCAGATTGGTTGAGGAAAATAGCTCAGAATTGAACCTACTCTATAAATATAGACGAACTTTGGAATAAAGGAAATAATTTCCATGAGCCATGACAAGGGAATTCAGGAAGAGATTTGGGGGAGTTTCACGTTTGGGGGGAAAATCAGGGTATAGTTCCAGTTTCTGGCTACACCAGGATAAATTCCAGATGGATTCAAGTTGAGCAGGTATAGTCATTCTATAGGACGTGCAAGAAAATGAAGTTTTTTGCTTTGTCTTAAACTGATGGCTGATTATGTACAGTCCAGTAACCCGGGCTGTCCCTTCAGGTAGTGCTCAGCCTTTCTCATTTCTCCCGATATTCCTCCAGTCAGCCCCACTCTGTGCTGTTTCACAGATGGCATCTGGAAGGATCGAGGGCGAGAGGAATTCACTTGACCTCGTAGTGACAGTGAAGGGACTGTCCTATCCTTGCGACAGTGGCCTGGGTTCTTGCTTTTTTTGTGCGGTGCTTTCCGTGTCAGCCGCGGGAGCCTGACTTTCTGTTGCTATCTGCTGCTACTGAGCTCTGGTTCATTATTTTTCCAGTTGGTAAGGAACACATGGGCTCTTCCCTGCTCTGACCGCCTGTCCTCTGTGCTTACGGAGCCCTTCAGCTCTCTGAGCCTCTGTCCCATCTCCCGTGTGGCTTCTTGGCCTGCAGGTGCTCCTGTCACTCTCACTGCTGCTGCAGCATGACTCTGGCCTGGAACTGAAGGCCTGTGGGGGTCTTGTTAGCTCTGCACCCCACCTGTGCCATGTGGGGACTGGAGGAGGGTCGGGAGTGCGTGTTCTTCCCATCCTGTCATGCCCCGTCTTCCAGTGATGGCCGGCTGGCAAGTGCAGACCAAGGCCAGCGCCCCCGTGCTCGGTTCCCCTCATCACCTCTCGAGCACAGCCACTTTCCTCACCTCGGCCAAAGCTTGAGACACGTACAGTCGGTCCTCCCTCCTGGCTCCTGAGATTTTCACGTGCCTGAAGGCTTTCGCCCTTCCTTTCTGTCTGGACCCTTGACGTAAGCCCCTGGCATCGGGAGCCTGGCATCTCGATACACTGAGAATGGGAGGACTTCACTGTCCTCTTCATGATGGGGGAGGGATCCTCATGTCTGCCAGGGATGTGGAAGAGTCTTTTCTCTCGTGGAACAGTGCCTGGTGCCCAAGTCTGTTACCATTTTGCAGCAAAACTTCACTTTGAATGTGAAAAGCCAGTATTACCTCTCATTTTCTCTTTTCACATTTCTTCTTTAACAAATTCTAATCTCCACCAAGGCAGACAGATGGCTTTGGTTTGCTAAGGAGAGAGCTCCTACAGGAAAAGCAAAAAAAGTGGGGCGCCTGGGTGGCTCACTCGTTAATTCGGTTCAGGTCATGATCCCAGGGTCCTGGCATCCAGCCCTGCAGCAGGAAGCCTGCTTCTCCCTCTCCTTCTGGCCCTCCCCCTACTCATGCTCTCTTGCTCTCTCTCTCTCTCAAATAAAATCTTTTAAAAAAAAGCAAAAGAAAAGAATATTTAATAATTTTTGAATTATCCCTATTACAAACTTAATAGTAATTAAGGGGCGCCTGGGTGGCTCAGTTGGTTAAGCGACTGCCTTCGGCTCAGGTCATGATCCTGGAGTCCCTGGATCGAGTCCCGCATCGGGCTCCCTGCTCGGCGGGGAGTCTGCTTCTCCCTCTGACCCTCTTCCCTCTCGTGCTCTCTGTCTCTCATTCTCTCTCTCTCAAATAAATAAATAAAATCTTTTAAAAAAAAATAGTAATTAAATCATCAAGGAAATATTTATAAAATTGACATAGGTGAACAGTGCTTACTCCTGTAAGAAGTCAGAATATTTCATTAGATCAATAAACTGAAGGTAATATTTATAGCAGATATAATTTATTATTTTGATAAATACATAAAGAGTAGTAATTACTGATTTTTAAAACTAGACACCAGCTGGCATGTGCTTCTACACAAAGAAGTAACTTTGCCTATGATGGAAAAGGGTGTGTAAGGGGTTTGTTGTATCTTAATTGATACTTAATACCAGTTTATATACATACTGTGTTCACAGTTAAGAGAAATTTTTGAAACGTGCATAATGTGGAAAAAAGTAATGGAAGGAAGTATCCCAAAACATTAGGTGTGGTCTTCTGCAGAGAGGTTATGGGTAATTTTGTTTTTCCTTGTTTTTCAAAATCTTTATAATCAGATTTTCTTTTACAGTGAGTGGAAAAAAAGTATATTAAGTAAAAGCTGCTGGTCTCAAGATTAATCTAGTGATTAGTCTTTTGGATGGATGTTGGAAAGAGAATGAAATACATAAAACGTCATGTTTTGTTGTTTTACTTAAAATTTAATCTATTAATGATCTTTCATTTTTGTTTTTCTTTTAGGAAGCTATCATACAAATAATGAAGATGAGAAAGAAAATTAGTAATGCTCAGCTGCAGACTGAATTAGTAGAAATTTTGAAAAACATGTTTTTGCCACAAAAGAAAATGATAAAAGAGCAAATAGAGTGGCTAATAGAGCACAAATACATCCGAAGAGACGAGTCTGACATCAACACTTTCATATACATGGCATAATCTTGAACATCATGGACAACATTAAGAACCCAAATTTCAGAGTGCGTGGGCAGAAAGTTGTAACAGTTTGTGCTGGAGGAAGGTCTATTTGGACTTTGATTACATAAATATTAAAATCTCTGCCTTACCTGACAAAACAACTCTATCTTGCCAATCACATTAGTTAGCATGATGGCATTCCCTTCATGTTGCACACTCTGTAACAGCATGCTGTTTTGTGGAGAAACTTGCATTCATGAAGAGCCCATGATGAACTTGTAAAAGTGAATTTGATTTCTATCCACCAGAAGAAATAGTCGGGAAGGGTGAGGGCGGGGTTCTTGTTGCTTTTTTTTTTTTTTTCTCCTCTCTTTTTTTCCTCTCTCACGAAAATGTACTTGCACAAGGAAGGATCTTCAGATATTCGTGCACTGAATAATGCTGTTATGTTTTGTTTTTTTTAAAATGCAATTAAAACTAGAAATAGCACTCTTGGTTTCTTTTGATCAAAAGAGGGAGCTGGTCTGCACAACATTGGGGGAGGGCAGATATAGGTGAGAAGATAAGTATTTAATAATATAACACTATTTGTTCACGCCCTGCTTCAGTATAGTAACTGGATTTAATGGTGACCTGAAAATGATATTAAATTTTTCCAACTTACAGACGTTGGCTTTCTTTAAGCAGGAGACTGCTACTTTAGATGTTTGTGTTAAATAAGGAGTTTTAAAATTTTATATGGCTGGAGAGCTTGTTTTGAAAAACTGAAGCTTATATTAATTTGTTGCTCCAGTTGTTTAAAAAAAAATGTATGGAGAGAAGTCGGTCATTTCAACTGCAGAGTCAGAATAGCAAAACAAAGATATTAAGTGTGTTCACTAACACACTTAATGTTTGTATACCTAATATTTATTATGCCAAATTTTGTTATCTCCAAATTTATTAAAAACAAGGCAGGAATCTACTCTCACATAATACAGTTATGTAACTATTTCTTGATCTGCAGCATAGAAATATTTTGGAATTTTAAAGTCTCATGATTAGGGATTTATAGCCTCAGGTTTCTGGAAAGGAAGACATTCTGTTTTAAAAAGGAGTGTCCGTTACGTAGGGGGAGGAGAAAAACCACAACATAAGACCTGAAAAGCATGAGCAAAATTGTTGCAGTCTTAATATGAGCAGTAAACTTGCCAAATATATGTACATATATATTTATATATTTTAAAAATAAACGTTTTTAAAATGTTCAGAAGGCAACACTTACCTTGTTCCTTTCAGTCAATCCAAAGTAGCAACTTACTAGTTGCCAGCGACTGAATACCCAGAGTGACGCAGAGTTCAGGACTTGAGGACACGGGCAGCTTAGCGGAGAAAAGTGTATTCCCCGTTGGCAAAGAGTGACTCTACGTGGATTTTTATTCATTATGCTGCACGTTCCAAGTTTTTTTGCAAATGCTTTTCTATCTTGTTTGATACTAAGTAATACTTTAAACCTATGATTTGGGAAATAGTAGGAAGTGGAGTGCTGAGCTTTGAAAGGTGCATGGTAGACAGTATTACGCAAGGTGCTTTCAGGACTGTTCCATGGAATCTGTCCCCAGTCCCAAGAGGCGTTGTGAGCTGCCTGCTGAAAGGAAGGAGAGCAAATTCAAAACATGGAAGGTGTCGCTGGGTATATTTATTCACATGCCTGTTCTGCAACTCATAGGAAATTGGAATTTTGTTTCTAATTTAAAATCTTACATTTAGCTCTGGGGGCAGCATGTGTCCGTTATTAGACCGAGTGCATTGTGGAGAATTAAACTAAATTGATGACTGCGGACGATGGATATATTTGAAATTAAAAAAAAATAATTTGTTATAATTGTGGCCCTTACATTTAACAAATAGTTCAGGATTGGGCATATTTGCTTCTCCCATATTCAAATGCCCAAGGGAAAACAGTGGAAGGGAGAATTACAGGTCATTTTTTAAAGTTTCAGATTTGTTCCTTTAAACCATAATTGTTCTCAGAACAGGTTTGGAATTTCTCATCTTTTTGGTCATTTTAAGAATGAGAGCCATGATGTTTTGATTTATAAAGGAAAGTTTAATGCAAAAGTGGGTAACTCTAAATCCATAGCCAAGTTTTCTATTAAATTTTATAAATTTTTTAATAGCTAATTATGTCCTAATTGTATTTTGGGAAATTGAACAGCAGCAAATACTGTAGACGTAACAGTTTTCATCGTTTTTGTTGTTGCTGTTATGTATACAAAAGTTCAACTACTTTTTGGTGTTAATGAAAACGATTTAGTTGACGAGGTGCCTGTGTGCCATTGTTCAGTTTTCTTTAAATGTGTCTTGATGATAGATTTGCTAATTTAAAAAAAAGAACCTGATAAAAACCTTCCCAGCGATTAGCGAAAGGTACGGAATCACAGTTAGTATCCTTTATTGAGTCCCTTTCCTCTGATTGCACTTCCAAGTGGTGCCATGGTGGTGAGGAGAATCCAGGCTGCCAGGAGTAGGGCAGTGGGACGCACCACAGCTTAATTTAAACTGTGAACACTAATACAAAGCTGGAGCCATCTGGAAAATGTTAACCTTTGTTGTCCTCATTGCCAGAGTAAAAAGAAACAATTTTGATGCTTACAATGCGATAAATATTAGGACATTTGTATTCCCATGATTTAATGAGGATGTTGAAATAAACTATGAAGTCTTCCAATTTTTACGTTTACTGGAGGGGTCCCTGCATTGTCAACCTGTTTATTTAAGTCTCTTATTTTATGCGTAAATGTTACAGTTTCCAAAAACGAACTGTTAGCTTTCTTATTTTTACTTTTTATTGAATTTAATACAAAATATGACCGGAGTAGTTACAAAGTATTTTGAATTATTTGCAGTAGGATGTCATTAGCCCGGCTCACAGGGCAAATTTTAAACATTCAATTTGGGTGAAGGTTCTAGTTTTTCAGAAAGATTTGCCATCTTAAACTCAAGCCGGTTTTTCTATTTTCATGTAAATGACTGGGATGCTATCTTACAAACTCTTCCAAGGTCATGTTTGTGAAATCAGCATTACCTGAGAGCTTTCCTGTCATCTACACTATATATGTCGTCTGGAGTGTTGAACAAATTTGCGTTCCTAAGTTGGACTTTATCTTCGTGTGGTATATACGGTTTTGAATGTGTGCCGCCTCGTACTGAGATGATAATGCTGTACAATTTTAAATGGTAGCAGTTTCTGTATGGAGTAGGCTGAAATATTTTGATGAACTGCTTAATTTTTGGATTTTATTTTTTAAGTTGTATAATTTATTTTCTTGCAAAATAAAAGTGTAATATAAAAGCTTTCACCTATCCAGAAAATATTGATGTTCTACTGTTAAGTAGTTTTTAAGACTTAAATTTGTGTAATAAGTATATTTATACATTTCATGGTGAAATAGTAAATCTTAGCCTTAGGAATCAGAAACATGAAAAGTAACCCACTTCTTTTAGATTTCAAATTTTAGTCCATAACGAAAGCTATCAGGAATGTCGCTTTTTCAGTGATGATAATAGCAGCCTAAGGTTATCATGCCTGGAAAAGATAAACTATTTCAGACCTGAAAGTGATTAATGCATCCTTTCACAGGTTAGATAAGCCGTGTCATAACCACAATTTAAGTTTTATATCAGATAAAAACAAATATAAAATTGTTTGTGTGTGCAAAATTGTGAAATATTTAAGTTTCAAAGCTAGGATAGTTTAGTAATAAGCTTATGAAGATGGACAGTGTCCTTCACAAAGTACCATAGCCTGGGTGGCTGATAAACCACAGAAATCTGTTTCTCACAGTCCCAGAGGCTGGAAGTCAAGGGTGAGGAAGGTGTCGGTGTGGTTGGTTTGGGTGATGAACCTCTTGCACGGTGCAGCTGCTGACTTCTGGGTGTGTCCTCACATGGAGGAAAGAGGGCTGAGAGAACTCCCAGGGTCTCTTCCGTAAGGGCACTACGCTCATTCACGAAGGCCCTGCTTCCTGAGCTAGTCATCTCTCACAGCCAGCACCCCACCTACGAATACCATCCCTTTGGGGATTAGGTTTCAACGTATGGTTTTGGGGGAGACACAGACCTTAAGTCTATTGTATTCATAGTGACCTTAAGCTCAGCTTGGGACTTGAGCAGGGATTGGGGTGGGGTGGGGAGTTGATAGAAAAGTATGGTCTCGGTATAAGACTCACCTAAACCTAGAGATAGATTTACCATTAAACTTTCAGGGCCCCAGGAATTTTGTATCGGCATACCTCATTGCACTTCAGTTTATTACACTTTGCAGATGAGGGGTTTTGTTTTGTTTTTGTTTTACAGATTTAAGGTTTGTGACAACCTAGCTTCATTTTCCAATAGCATTTGCTCACTTTGTGTCTGAATCACATTTTGGTCATTTTTGCAATATTTGAAACTTTAATTATATTTGTTACGGTGATCTGTGATCTTTGATGCTACTTATGTAATGGTTTCAGGTGCCCCAAACTGCACCCACACGAGGACGGTAAACTCAACCGACAAATGTGTGTGTGCAGACTCCTCCACCAACTGACTGTGTCCCCATCTCCCTCTCCTCAGGCCTCCCTGTTCCTGAGACACAACAGTATTGAAATTGGACCAATTAATAACCCTACAGTGGCGTTTAAGTGTTCAAGTGAAAAGAGGAGTCGCACATCTTTCACTTTAAATCAGAAGCTAGGACTAATTAAGCTTAGTGAGGTGTGTGTTGAAAGCGGAGATAGGCCGAAAGTGAGGCCTCTTTTGCCAAACAGCCAAGTTGTGAATGCAAAGAGGAAGTTCTTGAAGGAAAGTAAAAGTGCTACTCCAGTGAACACACGAATGATAAAGCCAAACAGCCTCATTGCTGATACAGAGAAAGTTCTAGTGGTCTGGACAGAAGATCAAACCAGCCATAACTCCTTTAAGCCAAAGCCTGACCCAGGGCAAGGCCCTAACTCTCTTCAATTTCGTGAAAGCGGAGAGAGAAGAAGCTGCAGACTGAAGCTAGCAGAGGTCAAGTGCAAGGTACAGTAATGAGAGCTGATGTTCAAGCTGCAGCAAGTTCTCCAGAAGAATTAACGAAGGTGGCTCCACTTAACAGATTTTCAGTGTGGATGACCTGGCCTCCTACTGGAAGAAGGTGCCATCTAGGACTTTGCTAGAGAGAAGTCAACGCCTCAGAGCTTCAAAGGACAGGCTGACTCTTAGGGATTCATGCAGCTGGTGACTAAGTTGAAGCCAATGCTCACGTACCATCCTGAAAACCCTAGGGCCCCTTAAGAATTACGCCGCATCTTCTGTCCATGCCCTACAGATGGAACACCAAAGCTTGGATGTGAGAAGAGTATGTATTGGCACAAAATTAGACACGTAAATAGAACAGGATAAAGAGCCCAGAAATAAACCTATGCGTGTACCATCAATTAATCTGTGACAAGGGAGGCAACAATACACAATGGGGAAGGGACAGTCTTTTCAACAAACGGTGTTGGCCAAACTGGGCCACTGTTTTTAAGATTTATTTACTCATTTGAGGGGGGAGGGGCAGAGGGAGAGGGAGGATGTCAAGCAGACTCCCTGCAGAGCGCAGAGTCTGATGAAGGGCTCCATCCCACAACCCTGAGGTCATGACCCTGAGTCGAAATCAAAAGGCGCTCAGCTGACCGAGCCACCCAGGCGCCCCCAAACTGGACCACTTCCTTAGGCCGTGCACAAAATTAAGTGGTTAAAGACCTAAATGTGAGACCTGAAACCATGAAACTTGGGGCGCCTGGGTGGCTCAGTCGTTAAGCGTCTGCCTTCAGCTCAGGTCATGATCCCAGGGTCCTGGGATCGAGCCCCACATTGGGCTCCCTGCTCGCCCGGGAGCCTGCTTCTCCCTCTCCCACTCCCCATGCTTGTGTTCCCTCTCTGGCTATCTCTCTCTCTGTCAAATAAATAAAAATCTTTAAAAAAAAAAAAAAAAAAGACTATACCAAAATGAAGCAAAGGAAGCCATCAACAGAACAAAAAGACAACCCAGTGAATGGGAGGAAATACTTATAAGTGATACACCCAACATGCAGGTAATAACTAAAATGTATAAAGAACTCATTCACCTCAACACGAAAAAAAAAATCAACTAAAAAGGGCAAATTTGTAATTTTATGTAATTTTTTTTCTCAAAGAGAGTCCCCCAAAATATCAAAAGTCGGATCCGAGCCTGCTAAAACTGAATACAAAAAGAAACCTGTGTGGTGCATACATAGTAGGTGCTCAAATGTGGGGTGAGTGAATGAGAACATGTGCGCTTGAGAACAGCATAGATAGAGTTCGGTATCTTAACCTTTGAATGAGGAGCCTTTATTTTCTAATTGCTCATGCTAAGCTCTAAAATCAATACGGACTTTGTATGTCATTACACTTCTGTTTTGACGAATGGACAGTCTGGAGTCTTAGATTCTTGATTTACAAACTTTTATGAATTTCTGATGAAAGAAAAAGACATCCATGTAATTATATACACAATTGTGTAGATTTTAAATGTTCCAACACTGAAGATCAAAAAGTATGATAGTGACGTCCTAGAGTGAGTACAGAAAGTAGCAACTTGCTCTCTGGCCTGGTAATGATCTAAGTCACATGCGCTTATCCAAATTTAGATCTACTCTCCTCTCTGCCTGCTCGTCTAAAGAATGACAGGAGACTTCCCTGGGTGTTAATGATTTTTGCTGTTTTCATTCAAGAAATCCAGTATTTTGGGAGCCTGGGTGGTTCAGTCGTTAGGCGTCTGCCTTCGGCTCAGGTCACGATCCCAGGGTCCTGGGGTCGAGCCCCGCATCGGGCTCCGTGCTCAGTGGGAAGCCTGCTTCTCCTTCTCTGCCTCCCTCTGCTGCTTCTCCTGCTTGTGCTGTCTCTCAAATAAATAAACAAAATGTTAAAAAAAGAAAAGAGTCACACACTTGCTCCACTTAGGAACTAACTCAGTCTCCCAGGTCAGAAACCTTGATCGAATTCTCTACTGCTTCCCTCCCCACCGCACTTTATTAATTCTCTGTTTTATATCTACAATCTGACCTTTGTTTACCTTCACTTCTACTGTGTTTGCTGAGTGTTAAACATTTCATGGCATGTTTATACCATCCCAGGTAGCTGCTGGCTTGCTTCTTGGCCTACATTTTGAAGTGGACTATCTACATGTACAGAGTGGTAAGTAGTGGTCAGTGGGATTGTTTGCTTTAAATCTGTGACATTTGGGGGGGCACATGGGTGGCAGAGTCGACTGAGCGTCCGACTCTTGGTTTCAGTTCAGGTCATGATCTCAGGGTGGTGAGATTGAGCCGCACCGGGCTCCGTGCTCAGTTCAGAGTCTGCTTGAGATTCTCGCCCTCTGTCTCTCCTGCTCATGCTCTCTCAAATAAATACCTCTTAAAATCTGTATCCATATCTATATATCTTTTTTTTTTTTTTTTAAGATTTATTTATTTTGACAGAGACAGCGAGAGAGAGAACACAAGCAGGGGGAGTGGGAGAGGGAGAAGCAGGCTTCCCGCCAAGCAGGGAGCCTGATGCGGGGCTCGATCCCAGGACCCTGGGATCATGACCTGAGCCGAAGGCAGATGCTTAACGACTGAGCCACCCAGGCGCCCCCATATCTATATATCTTGGGCCTCACACACACACACACATACCCAGAGCTTAAGCATGGATACATATCGTAATGATTTTTCTTTCAGTAGCTGTTGAAGCAATAGGTATGAAAAAGTTTTTACTTGGCCTGGAAGAGGCTCAGCAAGAGAGAAGGCATTGAGTGTGATATTCAAAGGAAGGAGGTAGGACTTGGTGACCTTGAATATAGAGGCTCTGGTAGGTGAAGGAATCAAGCACTACTTTAAGGGACAACCTGGGTGCCTGGGAAGTTAAAGATAGAGGTGCTGTGTTTATCTATTGCTTTGTTAAAACAAAGAAACAACCCCGAACATAACAAAAACAGCCATTTAATTTCTTTCTTGGGTTCTGTGGATCATGAATTCAGGGCACAGAAGGGAGGGCTTATCTCTGCTCCATAATGACTGGGCTTTCAGCTGGAAGGGTTGAATGCTGGGGACTGGAATCATTTTAAGGCTTTTTATCCATATTTCTGCCTAGACCTAGCCTGGGAAGTCACACGACCTCATTTCTGCCATACTGCACTGGTCCCGGCAGTCCGGGTTCGGATTCCAGGGGAGGGAACACAAACCCCAGTCACATGGAAAGAAGAGCTTGTCGGTGGGGCTAACTACAGGTGTGGCCATCTTTGAAAAATACCATCTCCCTCAGCTGTCAAAACAATTTCAAACAACATAATGAAGGGTGGGAATTTTACTTGAGGAAAAATATGGGCTTGGGGTAAGTTGTAAGCTGTCACTCCTTGTATCTTCTTTTTTAAAAAAAGATTTTATTTGAGAGAGAGAGCAGGCGCACGAGATGGGAGAGGGGCAGAGGCAGAGGGAGAAGCAGACTCCCCGCTGAGCAGAGAGCCTGACTCCCAGGACTCTGACATCATGACCTGAACTGAAGGCAGATGCTTCACTGACTGAGCCACCCAGGTACCCCACTCCTTGTATCTTCTATATGACAATAAAAGAAAATAATGTTAGAGACAAAAAGATTTGTTGTCTCCAGGTGAAGATTTAAGGTTAAGTAATGGGTTCCCAAAATGTGAGGACAATCATCATAGCTGACATGTCCATGGTTCTCTGGGAAAAGGAACAGCAAAGTGATGCAATGTTGAGATAATCAGTTCTGACCCCAGCTTCACCACTTTGTGTGCAACTGTGACAAAAAAGTTAACTTCTTAGTATTTCATTCAATTAGTTCCTTAGTTAAGGGGTGGATAAGAATAGCATGTAATACATGGAGTTTTTGTGAAGAATAAATATAATTTTTTTTTAAAGATTAATTTATTTTAGAGAAGGAGAGAGCACGAGTGGGGGAGGGGCAGAGGGGAAGGGAGAGAGAATCCCCAGCAGAGTCCCTGCTGAGCATGGAGTCCAACTCTGGGCTTGATCTCACAATCCCGAGATCATGACCTGCGCTGAAATCAAGAGTACAACCCTTAACCAACTGAGCCACCCAGACTCCCCAAGATTAATATAATTCTTATTAATTGGGCACCTGGCTGGCTCAGTAGGTTGTGCATGCAACTCTTTTGCTGTTGTTTTTGTTTTTTAAAGATCTTAGGGGCACCTAAATATATTCCCTCTCTCACTGTCTCTCTCTCTGGGCACAAGCAGGTGGAGGGGCAGAGGCAGAGGGAGAAGCAGGCTCCCTGCTGAGCAGGGAGCCCCATGCGAGACTCGATCCCAGGACCCTAGGATCATGACCTGAGCCACCCCAGCATGCAACTCTTGATCTCTGGGTCTGAGTTCGAGCCCCATGTTGGGCATAGAGATTACTTAAAAGATAAATAAGTAAATCTAAATTAAACATTCTTATTAATTGCTCAGTAAAGTTAGCTATTAGCATGTCTTCCATTCCTCCTCTTACAGAAGTGTAGTTGCAAACGTAGCTCATCATAAATTAAAAGATAATTGGGGGGGCGCCTGGCTCCCACCATTAAGCGTCTGCCTTCGGCTCAGGTCATGATTCTGGGGTCTTGGGATCGAATCCAGCCTCGGGCTCCCTGCTCAGCGGGAGTCTGCTTCTCCCTCTGCCCCTCGCCCCCGTGTGTGTGCTCGCTCGCTCTGAAATAAATAAAACCTTTAAAAGCAAACAAAAAGCTAACTGGATTGCTCAGTAACATCTGAATGAGCTGGGCGGGTCTGAGTGGGAGAAGCCAGCTCCACGAGCAGAAGACGCTCGGGTCAGGACACCTACACTTGCCGCGCGCCAAGGTCGGAGCGGCGGAAAGGGGACTGGCGGTCTGTCACGTGCCGGCCGGATTCCGCGCCGGCGCCTCAGGCCGAGTCCGTACTCTGAGGCTCCGCCCCCTGCCGCCACGCCCCGTCCTGTCGGCCAATAGCCACGCACGCCGCCGCCGTCCGAGGCTGCTATTGGAGAGGGCGGGGTGGGCGGGGCAGCGGCGCGGGGACTTGGCCGCGCGCGTCCGTCGTCTCCGCCTGTCAAGTGTGTCCAGGCGCTCGGAGGTCATGGCTGTGCTGGCGGCCCTTCTGCGCGGCAGCGCACGCGGGCGCGGCCCCCTGCTCCAGAGGCCGCTGCAGGTGGGGGCGGCTGGGACCCGGGCCGCGGCGTGCCGGCACCCCTGCCTGGGAGGGCCGCGCTCGCGGCGCGCGGCGCCCGGGCTGTGGGCCTCCGGGCCCGCGCCGGGAAGCCCCCTGCCCGCGCACGCGCACGCGCACGCGCGCCGTACGTGGCCCCGGTGCGTCGCGGGCGTTTGCGGGGTCTCCGCCGCCGCCTGCCGCTCGCTTGCGCGTGGGCTGCGCGGGCGCGGCTCTCCGCCGCCGGAAGGGCCCACCCTGGTGCTGCCTGGCCGGCCGCCGGCGCCGTACGCCTTCCCCGGGATTTTCTTTACAGCGTGCTGTGTTCCTGCGCTGGGGCATCCCCGGGCCTGCGGGCGTGGGGCCCCAAGGGGGGAGGAGAAGACGCCCCGGCCCGACGCGGCCTGACACTGACCGGGGAAACGAGGGGTTCCTCCGTACGCGAGGAGCAGATGGCGCCGGGTGTTCGGCACCGAGGGCGTCCAGCGGCGCGCCTCGCTCCCGCCTGTTGTGCTTGGGGAGCGCGGGAGCCAAGGCCTTGGAAGGGAGTCTTTCCAAGAGGGTCAAGGCGGGGAGCCTGCGTCTTAGGTTGGCGGCCTGGCAGAACCTGGCAGGAGCAGAGGACTTAAGGTGGGGCTGGTGAAGCGTGATGTGACAGGTTGGTTCCCGTGGGACACTTTGCAGTCCACCCATGTTCGAGAGCTGGAATCTGACCCAAGTCAGTGGAGACCGTTGATGGCTGGGGGTTTGTCGTAGCCAGAGGTCGGGGGGCACGGAGGTGCGGGGAGGGCAAAAACATGACTTTGGCGTGAAGTACCTTGAGCTGCATGCTGGCCAGAGGAGAGCGGTTGCAGCGTTGTGCAAGCGATTTGTGAAAGCACAGATGTGGAACTTGGCAAATAGGGAGTGGGTGTGAGGAGCCAGGAGGAAAAGGGAGAGTCGAAATCACCCTGGGTGACTGAGCTAATGGAAGAGTCAGGAGGAGCGGGCTTCCACGGAAGAGGAGCCCTTCTTTCTTTCTTTTCCCCTCTAACCTAGCGGCACGGGGGAACTGGGAAACGGACCCAGACCAGTTCCTCGTCAGCATATCCGTGCTTTCGTGGAATGATTTGGGAAGTCAGGAAAATAAAAGTACGTTGACCAGGTGAATTAGGTGAGCTAGGTCCTCTAAAAAAAACAAAAACGAATGCAGAAACCCTCTTAATTTGTAGTTTAATTAAGAACTTACGATCAGGCGGATGTTGCTGATGAGGAGAATGTAGCTGTAGGTTTTACAGCGTATGATTTGTGGTCCTCATTTTATCGAATTCTAGGAATCCGTATTGGTAGTTGTTTGAAAGAAGTGGTCATTTACTGGAAAAATCCTGTTGTGCCAGTTTGTTGAGTGGAACTCGACCTTCACCCATTGCACTGGCTCTTTGAGGTTTGCCTTCAAATAACAAAGTCTCCCTTGTGGTCAGTAAAGTAATGGACTAATTTATCGGAGCTTGTTGCCTTTCCAGCTGTAACCACTTTTTTTTTTTTTTTTTTTTAAATATATCCCCTTTCTCTTTAAGCCTCTGGTAACTAGATTTCTGTGCCCCTCATTTGAAGAATACCAGTGCTTTTGTGTGTGTGTGTGTGTTTTTCATCTTGATCTTATACTGCATTTGATACTCCTTCAGACTCCTCTGTTTTGCTGTTTTGACCCCAAATTATTGTTTAATACTCAGACTTTAAAAAAATTTCTGGGGCGCCTGGGTGGCTCAGTCGTTAAGCGTCTGCCTTCGGCTCAGGTCATGATCCCAGGGTCCTGGGATCGAGCCCCGCATCGGGCTCCCTGCTCAGCGGGAAGCCTGCTTTTCCCTCTCCCACTCCCCCTGCTTGTGTTCCCTCTCTTGGTGTGTCTCTCTCTGTCAAATAAATAAATAAAAAATCTTTAAAAAAAAAAAAATTCTTGCATTGTGCCAGTCCTCAGCCTGTTTGTTCCCAGTTCTTTTCCCTCCTTTCCTCTGTAGGGCTGTGGGGCTGACTGTTGCAGGTGCAAAAATCACAGTGTCTGTCAGCCAGCTTCTGGTTGGGTCCAGACACTGGTAGGAGACTGGGAGATAGCAAGGGAGAAGCCAGGATGATTCTTTTCTGTCTACCCTTAGGTGGTATTTCTGAGAATGTCTGTGGCTCCTTTGGTTCTTGCTTTTGCAAGGTAACCCTGACCCCTTGGCTTTGGTAACCTTGCTGCTTCCCTTTGTCCCAACAGCCTATGTGTGCTAATTCCTTCCTGTTGCTAATCTCTACCGCCTGTCTCCTGTTCTTAGTTTTTCTATCACCTGTATGTTTAATCTCTGCATTAAATTATATTTCAGATAGAATGATTTTTATTTTCCTGGTTGAATCCTGATGGATAGATACCCTCACGGTTTTTACTCCCTTCCCATTCCGTTTCACCCTGTGGATTTTTGCACCTCAGTCCTTGGGCCTTTCCTCTTTTACAGGACAAAAGAACAGAGTACTGTGGCGAGGCGGCAAGTATTGATAGCAATCTGAAGTGGTAGTAAAGGTAGGCAGAGGTGGATAGATGCCAGAGATAGCCTGGAGGTAGAATCTTTTGACCTGAATGACTGATGGGCTAAGAGGAGCTTAGTGAGAAGGAGTTGGGTATAATTTGGAGGCCTTGGCCTGCCATTTAGGTGATCAGTAGTGGTTTTCAGAGGAACAGATGTGACTGTAGAAAGTGATGAATTGTATTTTGGACTTGAGTTTGGAGTTGCTGGTTTGATGACTAAGAGAACTGGAGGAAATCGAGATTTGGGAATCATCAGCTGCTGATGACAGTGGCATCCATGGGCATTGGTGAGCTCACCGAAAGCAGGTGGAGAGGGAGAAGCGGGGAGGGCTTAGCATGGGGCCTTTGGGACACGGTGTTTCAGGACAGGCCAGACAGGCAGGAACCTGCCGAGGTGAGTGAAGAGAGAGGATAGGTTATGGAAGAAAAGCAGGGGAATGTAGTGTCATTTGAAAGCCAAGGGAAGTGAGATTTTCTACAAGGAGGGTGTATTACTTCCTTGGGCTGCTGTAACAGAATACCACCAATTGGGCAGCTTACAGCAACAGAAACAGTTCTGGAGGCCAGGAAATCAGAGATCATGATGTTGGCAAGACCCCTCTCCCTCTAAATTACCCCCTTGCCTCGTCCTTGTTTCTGGTAGTTTGCTGGCAATCTTTGGAAGCCCTTGGTTTGTAGATCTATCATTCCTACTCTCCATCTGCACAAGGCAATCTCCACCCCCCCCCCCCCGCTGTCTTCATCTTCTGTGCTTATCTTTCTCTGCATTAAGATTTTCTCTTTTTATAAAGACATCAGTCATACTGGATTAGGGCCACCCTAATGACCTCATTTTGACTTGATTAATTCTATAGAGACCACATTTATAAATAAAGTCACCTCCTAAGGTACTGAGGGTTAGGACTTCTCTTTTTTTTTTGGTGGGGTTGGGAGGCACAATTCAACCCCTAATAGAGCACTCAGTGCTGTAAAAATTTAATATAACAAAGGGGTTATGTAAGATTTTTTTTTAAAAGATTTTATTTAGTTATTTGATAGAGACACAGCGAGAGAGGGAGAGGCAGGGAGCCCGATGGGGGGCTCGAAGACAGATGCTTAATGACTGAGCCACCCAGGCACCCCGGGGTTATGTAAGATTTTAACAAGGGAATTATATAAATGAAATACCTAAAATGAAAATTGATTGAAATTAGCAAAACTCATTAATACTTGGGGAGCTTTATAAAGACCTTAAGAAATATAGATTTGATGGGGCGTCTTGGGTGGCTCAGTCAGTTAAGCATCTGACTCTTGGTTTTGGCTCAGGTCATGATCTCATGGGTTGTGGGATCAAGCCCCATGTTGGCTTCTCGCTGGGTGTGGAGCCTGCTTGGGATTCTCTCTGCCATTTCCCTCCCTCCCCCCCCCCCCCCCCCAGCCCCCCCTTTTCAAAAAAAAAAAAAAAAAAAATCTTAAAAAAATCTTTAAAAAATACAGATTTGAGGTACAGATTACAGTTTAAGGGAATTTTGCTTTCCTTACACAGACAATTATATGCATAAACACAAGGTATTTTAAATACTAACTGCTAAGCTCTCTATACTAAGAAGTTGAAAAGCTCCCAAAATGGTTTAATCAGTTTTCTCAAAATATTTTGTTGATTATGGCTGAATTTCTAACTCACTTGGCTCATTTTTATAGTTATTTTGGCATGTAGATGTTCCCTGTGAATTTACCTGTCTCCTGTGGTTCTGCCTGTTTCTACAATGGAATAAAGAGACGTTAGTGGTCCTGTTGACACACTTGATCAGTGAAGTATATCAAGCAAATCATTAGTTCCTGAAAGATAATGCGGTACTTTGGAAAGTACTTACCTCAGCTTCCTAAATTGTATTATTATTTTTTAAATAAACTCATATGTATAATATACAGTGTATCTATTGTACATATAAGGGTACATATCTAAGTATATATACATATACATGTATTTATAAATAGAGTCAGACCGCTTAGATTTGAAATACCAGCTCTCCCCTTACTGGCTGTGTGACTCTGGGCAAGTTGCATGACCTCACTGTGCCTTCTTTTCCTTACCTGTAAAATACGAATGGTAGTAGCCACTAGCTGGTTGCATCTGTGACACGTAGTCCAGGTCTGTGCCCTCCGCCCTGGAGCCCTTGCCTGGCCCTGCGGCGCTCCTCCACGACCTCTGCCTCGTGCCAAGTGTGTTCGTGGTTCTCCTCCTTCCCTGGGCCAGGTGCTCCTTTCCTAGGTCTCCCCAAGGCTGCTCTCTAAGACTCACTTCTCCGCTCCAGTGGCCTCCCCACGAGCCCCCACGTAGGGTAGGCCCTCACCCCCTAGCCGTGTCACTGGCTTCCGAACGTACCTATCCTGCCCGCAGTGTTATTTCTCACACTTGCTGGGAAGCTTCAGATTTTGTTCAAATATACTGCCATCAGGGGGAGACAGACAGTGAGTGATTACCTATCTCTTTTCGGAACTCACAGTGTAGTGTGGAGACAGGTCACCGAGGGGCACAAAAGCCGCCTGGCTCGGGCAGCTGAGGTTTCAGGGCCACAGTGCGGCTGAGTGGCCCCGGGACGCAGATCACACTCTGCTGGTTGTGTTCATCCCCTGCCTACCGGTGACACTGTCGGCAGGGAGGCCGACTTTCCTGGGGTGGTCGGGGAGGAGCACTGTGGGAAGGTGTCGTCCATGCTCAGACCTCAGGGTACAAACGGGCTGCGTGGGGAGCAGGGGCTGGGCTGTTACTCGCAGTATCTGGCCGGTGCGGCTGGCGTGGAGCAAGAGTGATGTGAGCCCGGGAAGAACCGAGGAGCTGAGTCGCTGCAGGATGACCGACAGGGTTTGGATGTCATCCCGGGAGCGATGGAAAGCCGTGGAAGGATTGATCAGGGCAGCGATGAGATGTGATGGATGTGTTTAAAACCGGCTGGACGGTGGGCGGGAAAGTCCGGGGTGACGGGCTGTGAGTCACGTGCCTGTGCTGCTAGTGAGACAGACGAGGGGACACAGGGGCCGCGGTGGAGACGAAGCCCGGGGAAGAAGTGAGCTCCATTTTGGACACAGAGTTGGCAGCGTCCGTGGTGGAGTATCTGGGTTTTAGGGCAGGACGAAGGACAGGGCTGGGATTTGGGCTCGAGCACCGGGTAGATAGATGGTAGTGTGATGCTCTGAGGGGGGTCGTACTGGGAAGAAGCTGGTTTCCTGGGTGGGAATTGGGCGTGGTGATGGGGACGTTAGATAGAAGCTGTCCCTGGGCCCTGGGACTGTGAGCCTGGAGGTCAGCAGGAAGGTCAGGGCTGCAGAGGATGGAGATGCGGGTTCAGGAGCCGGTGAAGCTGGCAGAGGGCAAGGGACTGGGGTCGGGGTGGGGGCTCTCCAGCCCCGAGACAGGGTGGGCAGGGGAGGAGGAGGGGGCCCAGCTGGCTGGGAGGGAACCTCAGACCTTGCGAGCGCAGACGCCCAGCAATGGGTGGCTCGGGTGGGGGGTCCCCTGGACGTCCCGCGGAGGAGGCCAGCGCGGCTCCTGGCCGCTGCTGGCAGGGCTGTGCTCGTGGGGGGCCTGGCGCAGTGTGGGCGCTCGTGTGGACAGCCTGGGGGGCGGTGTGGGGGGAGGCGGCGGAACGGTGACTGGGAGGTGAGCCCGGGGAAACAAACTCCAAGTCACTGGGTGGAGAACTCGTGTCCCGGTGCCGGCTCCGTGAGAATGTGGGTTCAGGGAAGTTGGCTTGTGTTGTTCGGGTGGAAGGAAGTAGGGCCTGTGTGTGCTTGTGGAATGATCGGGGAGTAGGGGGGCGAATAGAGGTGGGGGAAGACCTGAAGGTGGGGCAGGGGGCCAAACGGAGAGGCCAGGGAGGCTTCCTTTGGAGCCAGCCGTCTCGTGCGGGAGAAGCCGCTCGGGTTGCCGGGAGGCACATCCCATGCCAGACTCGCACCAGGCAAAGGGCATCTTCCCACGGGAGGCAAGCGCGTGGCATCCCAGGCTAGGAAATAAAGCGTTGCTGCCCTTGCTGGAACCTGGACGGGGAGGTCACTGACAAGGAATCTTCTTTTGTCTCTTGTAGTGTGTCCTGCTCTTTCCCCTTCTTGCCCCTGAGTACTTTGTTCTAGTCCTTTCTTCTCTGCTTGCTAATGGCGTCTCTCTTTGCTGTCACCTCTGCTTTGACACAGCAGTGGTCGGCTGTGGTGCCGACTAGCTCCAGCACCGGGGACCACCCCGTTCACGCGCCTGTCGTCATCCAGCCGACCCAGTCTCTCATCCGTCCACCCCACTCCTGGTCCTGTCCGCTCCGGCCAGTGCGGGGAGGGTGGGAGTCGGAGGTACTTGGGGCTGTTCCTTCCGCACCCTTATGAGAAGGGAGTGTGGTTGGAGGGTCAATGACTGACATGTTTACCACAAATGGGGACTTTTAAAAAAATTCTCTGCTTTGGATACAGGCCACAAAGTATATCGGGTTTCCATTAAAAGTTTATTAGTTTCCAGATATTTGGGAATACAAGTGGGAACTTTTAATGCAGAGTTCGATCACAGATAATAGGCTGGAATCCTTCAGCAGCAGCCCACATTAGCTGACCTGTGAGCGGTGCACAGCTGATGGCGAGGAGTCCTTCCACGAGGCAGGTGGACCCAGCTGTTGCCTGTCGGTCCGTCCGCAGGTGTATTCGTGAGCTGTGGAGAGTGAGAGCACAGACCTCGGGGCGCCCGGCGGCGCAGTCGGTTAAGTGTCCGACTCTCGGCTCAGGTCGTGAGATCGGGCTCCGCACTCGGCGTGGCATCAGCTCCAGACTCTCTCTCTCCCTCTGCCCCTCCCCCTGTTCTCGTATGCACGCTCCTCTCTCTCTGAGATGAAGCTTAAAAAAAAAAAAAAAGCACAAACCTGCTAATTTAATGACGCAGCTTCCCGAGGCACAGATAGAGATGGCAGATAAATTTTTTTCAAGGTCTGCACAAACAGGTTAATTTGAAAGTAACAACATGTCGGTGACCTCTGTTGTGTTTACAGTGGGTGTATGGGAACGATGAATGTACGCAACTTGGGACTCCTGCCTGAAGCATTTCAGTGGCACCCCGTATTTGGAGACCCCTGCACAACGCCAAGGAATCCTTCTCCTCTGAACCCTGGGGTGGCTTGTTTATTATGCCTCTCTTAGGTTTTTTACCAAGCTGTCTTTGGACAGTGGAATATGTACGGTTAATTTTAACATTTCTCCTTTTGTAAGATTGTAGTCCTGCTCAAGTGTAGGGACCATGTTTTACGGATCTCAGATTCCCGATGGAGCCCTCTGTAACAGCAGTGATCTCAGTGGTTATTGAGCAAGTGAGGGGTCAGGTAGTGGGAGGCGTGTCTGTCATCTCTTCCTCACAAAGACCCAAAAGCCACCTCTTCAGAAGAGGGACTGCACCAAATGCTGTAATGATTATGGCTTTGAATAAAGCCAGGATTAAATTAGGTGATTTCTTAGAGCAAAGGTGTTTATATGAACTTTCTACATAAAAGCGACTTACTCTGTCATCTTAACATTGGAAAAAGGATTTTCTTAAGTCCTGTTCTACAGCCTAGTAACACACTCTGTCTCGAAGTGGCCGATTGCATGAATCTGTTCTCATCTGAACACGTTATTGTGGTTTTCTCTCTGCTTATAACCACTCTGTCACATCTTTCTTTCTGTGCTCTATTATAAATCGAAAGCTTTCACTGGGTGTTCGCATTAAGTCAGGCTAGCTTTTAGATGTTTGTAGGCTTGTTTATTGCTCTGAGGTATGATTGGCCATTTACAACTATCAACAAGATTAGGTTCTAAATATAAGTTGTCATTTTTGAGTATTTATTATGCTCTCTGACTTCAGAGGATAAAAAAATTTATTCTTTGTTCTTTGTCCTGCAAACTGTCCAGTTTCAGATCAGTCGGGTCTCTGAACTGTAACTAGCACTTTCTCTCCTTGTTCTTGTTGGCATTTGTTCCTAAGAATGGTGTGGAAAGAATGGACATGTAGGGGCAAGATACTTACTCATTTCTTTCTTAAAAAATAACTTATTTGGTAAGGTAGACCATATTTGTATGAGGTGTGTTTGCTTCAAATAAATGAGATCCATTTGTTAGAAGTGGAGGAAGGAAAGAGCAAGTTTAAGTTAAATAAAATATTTTTTTGAACAATAAGGACATTTTCGTGTGGTACTCTGAAATTAGTTTAGAAAAAAATTAATTTAGAAGATTTAACTGCATTTTATACAAAGCTTATACTTAAAGGCTTATAGATTTAAAGTTTATAAAGGTATCAGAAGTTAAAACATTTGCAATGAACAGCTAATCAGAAAAGTATAGTATAAAGTAGTAAATTTTTTCTGATTATAAATGATATATGCTGTGTAGAACATGGAAATAAAAATATAAGGAAGCAGAAAGAACTCACTGAAACCCTACCACTGAGAAGTATAAAATGATGTAGATTAAAATTTTTCACATTATAACTTTACAAATATTTATATTACAGGAAATAAGATACATGGAGCGAAGTTACATATCAAAACCCACTTTGAATGTAAGTATAAATTTAAATTGTGCTTTAAAATTTCAAGAATTTAAAAGGAAATATAGACAATAAAAATGCATATTCTTATATTTGCATGTATGTCGGGTCATCTTGGGATGCTGCAGGGGTTAGGAATAGCTAGTTATTGGCAGATCCCGGTGAAGAGGTCACAGTCTAGGTCCCTGCGCAGTTGCCACTGCTTCCCCAGTGTCTCCCGCGGAAGAACCTTCCTCTCAGACTGTGCCGTGTTCCTCCTTACTCTCAGGGACCCGCATTGTATTGTGAGGGATACATGGAAGATCCTAGAAGAACGGAACCGAACCGGGCTGGGGATGAGACAGGGAGGACCGTCATCTGATCACGTGGTGCTTTCAGAGGGGCACTCTCTGTCTGACGGGTCCCTTGGATGACTTAGTAATAGCCTTCTGTCAAAATCTAAGGAACAGTTCTCGTCTTATCCCCGAGCTCAGTAGGAGAATGTGGAAGGGAAGTGTAAGGAGAGAATTGTTAAGAGAGCTTTTAGCTCCTTTTTCTTCAATCTCATATTATTGTTCGTATGAATCATTTAGGAAGTTATGACTCTGCGGAGTCCTCATTAAGCAGTACAGCCCCACGTCGCATGCAGGTCTGGATTCCCAGCCCAGAACTGCCTTCAGGAAGGAAGCCGTTTGGTTAGGGTTCTTGATCGTGCAGTGAACAGGGTAAAGTGATCATTTCTTAAATTTTCACTGAGGAGTAGAAGTGAAATTTAAGCTTCTGGTGTGGACAACTGGGAAGGATCTATGCTTATTTTATTTTATTTTTTTAAAGATTTTATTTATTTATTTGACAGCGAGAGACACAGCAAGAGAGGGAACACAAGCAGGGGGAGCAGAAGAGGGAGAAGCAGGCTTGCTGTTGAGCAGGGAGCTGGATGCGGGACTCGATCCCAGGACCCTGGAATCATGACCTGAGACGAAGGCAGACACTTAATAACTGAGCCACCCAGGCGCCCGATTTATGCTTATTTTAGACTTGGTTTGTCTTAGGTTTTCTTTTAGATCTTAAATCATAAAGCACCATCAGTGAACTGATTAGTCTTACTGCTATCCAGATATTTAGATTATTTTAATCTTTATTGAGTAAATAGTCATTCATAAATAAGTCTGTCTAGGGGCACCTGGGTGGCTCAGTCAGTTAAGCATCTGCCTTCAGCTCAGGTCAGGATGGGATTGAGCCCCACATCAGGCTCCCTGCTCA